>NC_068362.1:88529217-88644217 GCF_020536995.1 Dreissena polymorpha
GGGAGAGAGAGAGAGGGAGAGGGAGAGGGAGGGGGAGGGAGAGGGAGAGACTAAAACTAGTTATTATGTAATTAAGAAAGTAATTCAGAAGTTAATTTACAGGTCTTCATTATGTCCAGGCCTTCGCATATGTCTTTTCAGGTAAAAATATTTAATTTTGAATCAAAGTATGTCAAATTTGAGCCAAATAAATATGTTCGATTCAAATAGACCAGCGCTCGGTGGTCAATGAGACCTTTATGTGCACTGGTAGACAATTGTAAGTGTTCCACATGACGAATGATTGTAAATGGATGAGATGTATTTTAAATTAAACTCAAAATTAAAGCTACGTTTGATCACTTCAATTTAAAAAGTATTCAGTATTCTTAGATTCAAGTCTTAAAATTGCTTGGTGAATATGAATCCTGCTTTCTGTACGTTTTTTCATTCATTCGAGTACAAAATGTATGAAGTAACTCTGTGACGTAAGTTATTTTACGAAACACACCACTTTAAGCTAGGCGCTCTGGATATTGGAGACAACAATTCAAACGTTGTGGTTTATTTAACAGTTAATATATTTTGATATAACATTTTGGTGGTCTTGCATAATTCGAAACTTTGATAGGAATAAAATATTTCTCTCCGAGCAGTCTTTTTGATTAAGTAAATCGTATTTGGTAAGAATTTTTTTGCATTTTATACAAACGTTTTCGACAAAATAGTGTTGTTTGAAATACAGGAATGGAATTATGGAAATGTAAAAAAAAATCGTTGTGATGTTATTATTACGACAGATTTGCATTTATAATGTTACTGAGGTAAGTGTTGTCGTTTACCAAATTTGATATTTTCAAGACTATAAAAGCTCAAATAATAAACTAGTTTGTAATGGCAGTTTTGAGACCGATATTCGGCGCAATTCCCCACAAAAAGTATATTGTTATGGCCAATGTAAACAAATCCCCTCCAGAAATTATACACAAATCCAAAAAATATGTAAATTTTACCGAAAAAAACGTTGTCCGCATTGAAACTGTTTGTTCTAGTTGGCTGCCTTGTTATTAGACGCTTGGTTTATGCGTTCACTGCAATGGAAGCACCTAACGTCGTGGTTGCCGTCTACGTCAATAATATTGTTGAAAGCACATCACTCTGGATCAGCAGATGATGTATTGCTTAAATCTAACGGAGGAGTCCGGAGATAACCGATGAATCACGATTTGAAAACACACATGTTGTACAAAACATAGCAATGAGCTTCTCATCTTCGGACGTCCCCCTACGCATGATGGTTTCGGTCTACGTAATCAATAATGCTGCAAGCACATGTGGTTCAACGAACAACAAACGACTCGCCCCATGTGAGATGTATGCAAATTAAACAGCTCATCCTCTAATATGTATTTTTTGCTGTTGTTGTTGTTAAGTACACATGTATTAATTCAGTATGATTGATGATACATGGCATGAGACCGAGTCTTATTGTGTTTATTTTTAAAGATAAGCGTTTTCGGTTGTCGTTGTCTACTCACCGATAAAAAAAACTTTATAATCGACAATGTGTTTTCATGTACGCCATGCTTTGAACAAGTACCCAGTGAATCAATTATTATAAATAATAAGTTGCTGAGTTCATTAACTTTAGTTTCTAGATTTAGGGACATATATTTAGCTTAAAATTATAAAAATGTAATCATAGTGTTTTTGCTGAATCCGATGTCAAAATTATATGTTAAGGTGGGACATTTGAATGGTAACAGTTTTAAAATGCCATGCTCTCAAAGTTATTGAATCGGGACGCATGCTCCAAAGTTCTTATACATGATCTACACGTGAAAATCAAATTAAATCAATTGCAATTAGTACACTTCATCGTTTCTTTATATAATTTATCCTCTTGTATGCAAACTTATCTAAACGCAAGTCCATGATGCAGAAGGTGTATTTTGCTAATTTTGTTTCGAGTCTGCCACTTAGAATTAAAACTTGAAAATATGCTGGTACAAATATACCACGACACGAACGTTATTACCTTTGTTGAAACGAATTAGATGTTTAGAATGAGTTTAATTTTGTTTGTAAATGTCCTTTATTCGCTGATATGACAAGAAACTACATAAAATAAATGTTATAATACTAGACACACTTTATAAGTTAAACCAATTGCTGAATACAACGAATATAGTTGAACTTATTTAATTAGCCAAATTGAGAAAACAGAAACTCTGGTGTTAAGAAATAATATTTTTAATGTTGTTTATTCACCAAAGATATTACTGTGCAAGTCTGAATAAATATTTGTCTTCTCTTGTCGTTTTAATGTTTAAAATAATTAATGGTATTTAAAAGCACAATACAACACACATTAGAATATACCACATGTATAGGTTAACTGAATAGGTAAATTACAAAGCGCATTAAAAGCATGTACGGTTTGAAACCTTTGTAGTGAAACTACCATACCGCAGATAGTTCTTAAACGTAGTATAATCATGTGCGACTGGTTGTGGGGCATTTATATAATCTGGTGAACAACGGGATTGATATTTATACCATATATTTAATAACAATTATATATAATCTGCATTATTCACATACCATAACTTATTATCTAGTATATATGGCTACGATCAATAGCTCATTACATTACATGTAAATCGTGTGATAAAACAGATCAGATTTGCATAGTGTACCCTTTTTCTGCAATCAAGTAGAACTATTAAATATGACATGTAGCAGAAATACGTTTCACTTTGTAAAACACAATTTCTCTTCTGTAAACTTTTGTAAACTTAGACAAAATATTGAGGAAACATATTAATGAATGCAATCAAACAATATAGGTATCACTATAGAACTGTTTTCTTCCTTTACTTGCAATTCAAATAACTTACGGAGAGTTATGTTAAACTTTGCAAAGAAAAAGGATATATCAATAAAAAAATTACACTTTTTGATTTCCCTCAAGAATGTTAACAGCTCATGTTTATGCCACTTTGCCTACATACCAGATAGTTTCTTTCATTTTCAGAAAGACAGCTTGTTAAAATATCCTTTAGGAATTTGTGATCTCCAGATACTCTGCTCAACCGCTTGACTATTTGAAAGCGCGTATGCTAAAAGGTAATAACTGTTTTACTGCGTTGTAAACAGTTTAAACGTTTCATGGGTAGCAAAGGAACCAATAACATGTAATAAACAAACATGTACTTAAACTTAAATACTTCCTCTTGTACTTCAAATCAAAACAAAAGAGCTTTAATACTCTGAGTCATCTTCAAATAATTGTATCAAATTAATTAAGTATATTCCATATTATAACCTTAATCGCACATCTACTTTCTTCTGGAAAAGGCTGTTCCTGCATGGTTTATTATCTTTTAACGCAATCACGGATATAGTATTATACATTTAGTTCAAGTTTATCATTTAGGGTGGGTTTCTTACATCAAGATTACATAAAACTTGTTGTTATATGTATTGTTTATATGAATATTTAATTGCAGGTTACCAGCAGATTTATTGGAGGCTTTTCTGACGCAACACTTTTCAAACTTTAATATCTCTCTTATAAGTAAAGATTTTCATTCAAAAGTGAAGATGTGATCATTTGACTAGATACGGTGCAAGCTAACGATAATAGCATTCATCCGTGATAATTGGACGCTTTATCACGTGGGTTGTGAAGCATGCACTTTTCCAAAATTCGCGGCTGCGCTTCTGAAAACTCACATGAGCCATATATGTTTTTTTATTGATTTAATTGCGTTTCACCATTTCCACGTGCGAAAAGACGGAACTTTACGCACCACACGTTCTTATGCGTTCAATCGTCACAAATGAATAATTGTATCGTGAGCTTGCTCAGAAAGTAGTCAAATGATCACATTATAGATTTTAAATCAACATCTTTACTCTGAACAGAGGTATTTGAGTTGAAAAGTGTTGCGTTAGAAAAGTCTCCAAGCGGTTAAGGCATGGACAATGTCGATCTTGAAAATGTGTGTATGTGTTTGGTTATATAGGTGAAGCAAGTTCAAAGCCGTTGTAACTGTGTTTTTTGTATGGTAAGTATTGACCCTAAGGGAACAAGAATAGTAAATACTATCAGAGCCATGTACTGTATTGAATACTTGGGTTTTGTAGTATCGAGCTTTAGTAATGTACTTCGTGAACGTGTTTATTCTTTATGTTGTAATACACATAAAGGTCTTTCAAACTTAACAATTTTCTAATGCGATTTCATAAGAGGCTATATCTCTTAGGAATATTGCCATTTTATTTGTTAGGTTGTTATATTGCTTCCAGTAAAATTGTTAAAAGTCAGCCGTGAACAATTATCTGCCTGCAGCGAATATTTTTACACGGTTCCCGACATCAATCCTAATACCTTGATACCTTGATAAGCAAAATTCATTACCCTAATATATTGCTAATTCGTATAGGAGTCCCTCATGTCTCATCCATAGCGAGATAAATTCAGCGGTTGATTTCCCAGCGCTCTTCAAATGTCTATATACTAAAAATTATGATATTCGTTAATAACATTAATGCACATATATAATAAAAAACAAAACCTGGACCTGTGAGCTTGGTAATGAGTAATTGCATATGTAAATGCACACATACACAATTTGTGTCAAATATACAGAACAATACGTGTTGAATTATAAAATAATCCATTATATGATTATACAACGTTTTATAAATATGAACAAAACAAGACACGCATTATTATTTTTCAGTAGACAGGTTGAAATCAAATATCGCACTTACTCTTTAAGACGGTATAGACGATTAAATATTACATATCGTTACTATAAGTAGTAACACATTTTCATCGCGACCGTTATTTGCATCTTGCGAACCGATATGATCATATTTGCAGATGGGCCTTTTTTTATATCTGAACAAAATTACGTCCACAGCATGTCACAGCCAAAAGTGAAAAATACAATTAAGCCACAAAGCAACGTAAGAGTCGAAAATAAAGGTAATTAAATGTAATATACAATGGATGTAAATATATCGATTTTAAATGAAACTATTCTGTAGATTATATTGATTACACAGTGTTTTTTACCTAAAGGGAAATGGTGGCGGGACCCTTTCAAATGAGGAAAAACGTTTTTTTTTCGAAAAAAAAGAGAAATTAATTATTCACACTTTTATATAATAATGATATGTATAGTATGAATACGCATGTTTGTATGAATGTAATATTCAAAGATGAACGACTGTGTCCTTTTTTTAAAATGTATATCAATGACCCCTGCAACATCAGTTTCAGACAGCTAAGACTTAATGCATAGTCTCCCCAGGCTATCCATTGCTCCCTCCTTTAGTTCGATCCTGGATGGTGTGTAGAGATTGTTCATCAGGCTGAACAGTTTTTCCACACTGACAGTGGATGAAGGGATAGGTTTACTTAGGGTGTGCAGATAGCCGACTGCAGGGAAGGAATTCTAGATCTCTGGTCGCTCAAACAGGTTTGTCAGACACAGTCCCCTGTTTGCCAATGCAATAATGTTGAATTAGAAATAATGCAAAAACGTTTAAAATAAACAAAACAAAATCTTGAAAATTAAACATCATTAGAATTGTTTCATTTTCCCTTAATTTTCTAAATTACTAATTCAATTCTATCATAATTCGAATTATGAAAGGTGTTCAACTGTTATTAACATTCTTGCTAAACCTTCATTAGCTCAAACTTGTAGAAATAATTTGCACTGAGAAACCGTGTTTATAATAAATATAAAAAGCTAAATGTGGAAAACATAAATAAACACAGCTTTAAAAACTCAACTTAAAAGCTATAGAAAATAGACATGCACTGCAAGCAGCTTTCGATCGGGCAATTTTTCCATCTGAATCCCTGCGACAAAGAAACTAAAATACAGTAGCTTTTAATAGTTAAATCCAACCAATTGAAAAGATACAGCAGTGTTTTTATAGCAACTTTGTATCTGAGGTAATACTGTACAGGGCTTTCATAAACCGAGGTTTGTGAGTAAATCTATCCCAGTAAAACTAATAACCATTGAACACATATCATGATGGAAGATTTATCCAAAAATATATATTAAATGAGCCATGATCTTATTTGATTGCTTGAGGTGCATACAAAATTTGAAACTATTTGTTCAAATTCCCAGATTTAAAGTTAATAAAAGCCATGATACTCTGAAAACACCTTTACGTTTCAACAAAAACAATGAAACTCAAAAACGGATAAAACATAAAAGAACAAATTAAGCCCTAGCTCATACTTCATCAAAGTACAACTGTTGAAGAAATTGATGAAATTGCTTAATTTATGCTGATTCACTGACTCTTGGTAACGTTTGTAGTCCTGTGCCGCTAAAACTCATGAATTATATATGATGACATTTACGATTAACGGCCTTCAGCCTCTTAATTTCTTCAGGGACAAGCTAACTCCCCTAAAAGTCAGCCGAATGTGTAATAATACAAAAGTAGTCCGGTTATAGCATCATACGGAAGAAATAAGCTAGTAGTGAAGTTTCTCGTATATCTATTTCATTATTGAATACAAGGTTAAATGGTTGTTGAAAATGGATACAAATAAGGGCAGATGAATAGCACCAATGTTATTATTACATGATCGGAAGGTTGAGCTCATAATTAATAATCTATTGTTTGTGTTTTATTAGCTTTTTACAATACCTCAAGGTGAGATTCTCAGTGGATTTAGAGTAAGTTAACACAGAGTATTAAAACATCGGTTGACTTAAAGAACAGTTGTTTTTAGAAATATCAAATTTAACTTATATTTCAGTGCATCTATACAAGTTTTGAAATTCTTTTGAAACCATGTAGACCACAAACCTGTCACTTTTTGACCAGCTCGAGAAAAACGTTCGGTAACTCTTGCTCCAGAAGGACAGAACAAGAGTTACGACTGCGCACGTGAAGCTCGTGACGATGCATATTATTGCGGGAATGTGGATCCCGTAGAATGTACCGTCGGATATTCCGTATAGCGCGATGTCATAGCCGTCTCGAAGGGAGGGAGTTGTGTTTTTCTTTTTTGTGAACGTTGTTTTCCCCACAGAAATAACAATTTCAGAAAATTTAATGTTCTCTTATATTGCTCTTATTTATTTGTCAAATGGCATCGTTTTGAAAATATTATTATTATATGAAAATCCTCATTTATATTACAGACATTATTTATGTGCACGTGCTATGTAAACAATAACTTATGGCACAAACGTCTTATTCTCATCATAAAATTTGTTTCTCCGCTTTTACGTGCCTTATCTGTATCTTGTATAAAAATTACTTTTTGAGAGGAGTACAATGACAAGGCCTACCGCATTGCTAGATTTGCAAAAGTTATCTTAAGTACCCTGCATATGGTAAAAACAACCATTTCGTTCCGTGGAATCTTTTACTGAAAGCCCTTTTGAACTATCACAAATCAATTAATTTAAATGTTGATTTCCTTACACCTAGATTCATGACATATGCGTATTGTGATTGTTAATGCCTTTTGAACTCCTGGTAATTCTGCTGTCAGCATACAAGCGTTATATACTGCATTATAACTCACAGCCAGTCAAACAATCCAGTCGTATTATTCATGTGTTTAAACATTGCCACAAAAAACCCACAAAGAACCACAACTCAACAAACCATACCAATATTACATTCAAAAATGTATTGTACAGGGCTTCGTCGAGAGTACATGAATGCGACCGTAAAGGTACACAACGAACAGATATATACAGTGTGAACTTTAAGAAGTGTTTAACATCTTTACTGAGAGTGCGCAAAGGAGAAACATGTTCATCATTATGTGACGTCACTCAAATGTGGACGTTTTAATTCTTAGTACAATAGTCATAACGTTTCCACCAGATATGGTTTTGCTGTCAAGAGCAACCAAGAAGCTAGTGCTTCTGGAACTTACAGTATCATGGAAATAACAAATCAAAGATGTACATGAGAGAAAGAAGGCCAAATACAAGCCGCAACTCGAGGGATGCTGACACCAAGGATGGAATACCTGGAACCTCTATGTCGAGGTTGGCAGTCGGGGCTTCGCTGGGCAGTCACTCTGGAAAGCCTACGGAGTACTTGACAACACTGTAATGGCAAAGAGACGGGAAAAAAAGCAATGTCTGCAGCAGGCAAACAGAATCGGCCTTTAAATGGTAATGGCAGATTAGAAAACAGCAATGGTTAGCTAATCAGTCTCTGTTTGAGAATTTATCACACTCGGCCGGCACACCTCCGGAAGATGTCGTGGACAGAGCCGAAACATCTAGTAAAGGAGGATTCAACCTGCAGAAGGGACTGATGCATGGACCTCATCCATTGTTTATAGGTAAGAATAATCCAAAAATATAAAATATACACAATATGTTAATAGTTGTACTGCGTTTAGATTTGCTTTAATGTCATAAATGGCGTATGTGAAACATAAAACATAGAGGTAATATGTGTTATTATGTATTACTAAACTCACTGCAAACTGTTTTATTAAGCTCAACCTACAGCTTTATTAAATTATAAACAATCAACATAAGTTTTATTCAATACTTTACCTTCAATGAATCCATGATTTAAGTGGTAATGTTTATTATATCATATACTTGGAATAGAGGTGGTTTATCCTTGTTGATTATGAAATTGTCCTGTATCTAAAAAGGTAACAATTCAAAAGTTTGTTTACCACTAGGCTTTACTATTGTTAAGGCATATCATTAACATAAATCGTGAATAGAACATGCAAAAGCAATACGATTTATAGCAAATAACGGACCCCCCCCCCCCCAGGCCTGTTGCAGTTATATTTTATTTCATAAAAGAAATACAATAGTACAACATACATGTATGCTTGTTTTGGCATAAGTGCGCAGTCATTTAATTAACAAACTTTACATATCAATAATTAAGAGTTTTACTCATCAGTTATGTTCAATATTGCTCGTCGTCTAGCATGAGAAATATTAAATTGAAACCGATGAGTAATTAGGGAATGTGTTAATTTATATAAAGCTGAAAGAATGCAAGACTTCCACTGGAAAGTGTTATCACGGAGCTGTTTGTGAAAAACAAAAGTAATTAAATAAATCGACGAACACCCATCAGGTAGTGTTAAATTCGAGAAGTGCGCGTTACGCGCTATTTATCGAGGTTTGCATCCTCAAGGTATACTTAAGTAATTGTTTGTGATCGCTTCAACACTTGAAGATGAAAAGCATGAGCGTATCCGAATGTACGTAAAGAGATGCTATCGAATAAATCCCACATAAAAAATACAACCTCATATAAAGCTAATGTGTCGACAATCTACAAAGAAACACTAGGTTTATATTCTGAAAGTATCTGAGGGAATTGTTTAATTGTTGTTATTGCTTTATGTTTCATTCGAGGCGATATACAGCCGAGGTCAATCAGTTTTTTTATGCGGTTAATTTCTTATTATATTTTTTTAATTGTTTGGTCAATCAGTATATGACTTTCTACAAACATGTTATATTTAACTGAGGTTATTCGTGATTCTTTTGTTCCGACGATGAAATGCGCGCCTTTTAATGGGCATGATGTCATTGACGTGACGTTAATTAATGCGTTCCGGCTGCGTTTACACACATGATATTTCGAACGTCTATAAACAGGTCAAACTCAACGCAGAGGTTAACTCCCTCACGGATATCGAGAACCAGTCATATCTCTGAGCGGAGGTTTGACACGGGTATTAACGTCCTTGTTTTATAGACAAAAAAGTTTACGCTTGGAAAACCTGAATTTAGAATTATGATATGCATTGTCTTTTGGCAACAATTATCTCTGCCAATGAAAGTGCGTGTATTTATAGCCAAAATAATAAAAACGTGTATTTTCGGTGAATTATAACATATGAAAAACAAAATGGCATAGTTATTGCATATTATAGTTTATTCTCAAACAAGATATACTCAAACAAGATAATGATATATGCACATCAGTTATTTGTTTTTTCTGTCATATACAGTATAATCGAATCTTTATATATTATATATTTGCATTAAAAATAAATCAAATAATTCGCCAGAAACGGCGCACTACATATTTTTGCGAAATCACCATTACGAAAAAAACATAAGTGTCTCACATGATAAAATGTAGTTTTATTTTATGTAAACTGGAATTTGGTTACACAATGAAGCGTTTTAAAAACTATGTATTAAAACGTAATCGGTAAACTACTACTATGGTGTTTGAAAAAGCTGTTACATTGTTTAGCATGAAATGCTCAGTATTGGGGCGATAAATGACACTCTCCCGTGAAAGCACTTTTCGTTTTAACTTTTCGCGTCTATTTTAACAATTTAAGATTACTACAATATTTAATAAGTTAAGATAAATACACGTGCATGAAATAAAAAATCGACAATCTGCGAACTATTCCCTTGGACAGATTATAATATTGTATAGTGTATATAACTCAATGATAATTGCATTAATCCCATGTTGGTATAGAATTCATAAAGAATACGTGATAGTAAAAATCGTTAAATTTACAAAAAAAAGCGTTTTCTCTAGTCCAATTATGAATATGCAAATGTATACAATTTATAAATTACAGTATAATATTTTGACTGAATGTGAAAGACCGGTATGAGCCCTAATACTTTCAAATAGATGTTCACAACAATTGTCTTATCTCGTCGCAAAAATATCTTTACCGTCCAGTCCCTATCATGTCCATTTCGTGTCTTACTCTTTGATTTATTTCAATAAAATAGCTGGAAAATACTTAAAATAATATGACGCTGTGTCATATCAAAGGTTGTTGATACACCATATTTAAGATAATACATACATTTTTCAGAGATGTAACAGTCGTGTATTTTTGGAATTAAATAAATCATTTTGTTCAAAGATAGAGATAGACGTAAGAAGGCAACATATGATTCCAAATCGTGTCACACTTTTTGTCTTAATAGTTATGTACCTACCATGAACACAACAATACAATAATGCTGCTTCAAACGATAAGCAGAAAAGTAAGCTGTGTTTCCGAAATGAAATTCAGATGTTCATATCATATTTGACAAAAAGCGGTCAGTTCTTGATACTAGGAGTATCCTTATCTATTAATATTAGAAAAATCATTTATAGGTTAACAAGATTAAAATATAACAATCTTGCGATAATAGATTCTTTCTAAGACATACATTTTTATTCGACATGTGTTAACAAATGTCCTAAATGGTTATGGTGTGTGATTTTTAAATGATCTGGATGAAATCTTGTTGCATGCTTTATGTGCACAAACATGTTATCTTTCTCATAAGAAATGCGAGACGTGATACTTGTTTTTTTCTTGTTTATGTGAATTGTTTTTAACTTAATTTTGAGCGCAAGATCAATGTCAGACACGCAATTACACTATCAGAGTAAACATAAAGAAAAGGAAAAGTCAGTTAATACACATTTACTAAAATAATGACATGGCATGAAATACAACTACATAATATCAACTTCTGCAAACGAAGGCATGGCGAAATTATGAAATTGAGAAAAGCAATGTTGAACCAAAGCCGTCATACAACACTCATTTTTTAATGCCTCTTAAAGGGCCCTTTTCACGTTTTGGTAAATTGACAAAATTGAACAAAGCTGTTTCAGATCCGCAAAGTTTCGTTTTAGCTATGATATTTGTGAGGAAACAGTAATACTGAACATTTACAATGCTCTAAAATAGCCATAATATGCATCATTTGACGATTTAAAAACCTGAAAATTATAAAGCGTTGCAACGCGAAACGATTGAATAATTTGGAGAGTTCTATTTTTGTTGTTTTGTGAAACTACGAGGATTGCTTAAAATAAGTATAAAATACATCTTTCATCGTATGAAGAAGGAAGGCCGAGTTGTTGAAGTGGAAGACTTTTAACTCCAAGGGTCAGTGGTTCGAGCCCTGCCGAGGGTTACGTTTTTGTTTTGTTTTAATTTTATTTTTGATATTTTAGTGGATCCTTTTAGATCCAATGTTTACATTTATCAATGTAAAGCATTTAACGACAAACTTTAAAACATGCCAAAATCTGTGAAAAGGCCCCTTTAATTAAAAAAAAAGTTAATATACTGGCAAACACACATAGCTAATACAGATGTTTACATGAAAACAAATAATCTAACAATAAAATAATTACAAACTTTATGAAGCGTGGCAAATGTCCAGTGTGCACAATAATAGTTCATAATTGATCTTTATTGATATTCATTAAATAAAATGAAGTTTTCCAATTGTAGAGAAAAAAACTGCAAAATGACATTTAAATAATAACTTCCGTTACTTATCAAAACTAATTTGAATGATTATGCTAAAATAGTGTCTATGTGCCGAATATAAACGTTATTATCTATTTATTATCAATTCTAACCCTTTAAACAAAGTGTTGTCTTTAAAAAGAATCAAAAAATTATAAACTTTACCTAAACATGTGACTTTATTCAGCTCTGGGGCAAGAGTCTACCTTTCCCAGAATAGTCAATTAACTGAGATTTTTATTGGCCGAGAAAATAATCTCTAAACCTTTCAAAAAAAAAATTAAAACCATTACTCAAACAACATAGTTGTCAACATAAACACAGGTTTCATATTAATATTAAAATATGCAATCTCCATATGTTAGAGAAATCAATAATCGATAACAAGTAAACTATCATGGCTATTATTTAGGAGGAACTCTATAAGTTTTTCACACGCGCTTCAATTGCAAATGAATTCCCGTAACATATGTACTACAGCTAAATGATATCTACAATATGCAAATATAAAAAATAATACAATACAAGAGTTTACAACCTATAAAAATATTAAGTAAACCTATGCAATAGAAAATAAAATGTATAAGGTATTTAAAGTGTTTGCAAAACAAGTAGTCCGACAAAATTCCAATCTTATCCGTATTTATATCGAGAACAATAAGGTTGAGAAGGGGGACAGTCGTTAAGATGCACACCATAATTTGTCTTGTTTTAACTACACCTTAGTGAAATGAATATTATTATGCCTCATGTTCACAAACGATACACAACATAATACAATTACATTTATCGTCATAAATGTTTGGTAGAGTATCTATGCCAAGCAGTTCAGTCAACAAATGAAACAAAAGTAACTTACAACGTATTTATCAGTATAACATTGTGAAATGAGGGATCTGTCTTCTCTTAAGCTCTTTTGCAACGAAATGTCTGTCGTCAAAAATGTTTCAAACAAAAACGTCGAAATCTTTAAATACATGTATATCTTTGTATTCAAAATAAATGGCGTATTAGATGATTAAAAAATTCTTCGTAGTCAAAATACTTATATAGGCATGGTTTTAGACTTCAGTTGCAAATATAACAACAGCACTTAGTATGTTAAACGTCGTAAATAATGTAAACAGCAGAACATCCATTGAATCAACGATATCGATCCAGTTAACATCTCGAAACCTACGTGCTGCAATCACTTCGACGTTGACCGCGTTCTTAATACCTTCCTCAGACAATTCTTTATGCATTTGTGCACGTCTACGTGTCTTGCATTTCAGATTGTTGGCTAATTTATAAATAGTCAAGAAGCCATTGCCAATAGGATGTTCCGTCGTGTTTCGAGTGGCTAATTGCGCTTCCAAAATACACAGAACCACAGTCAGCGTGCTTAAAACTGTCATGAGAGTCAAGTAAACGGACAGCAAGGAGACGCTATCAGAATTCTTCGGCAATGATGAGGCGACGATGGTTTGAAACACGGCCAGGGATAGAAAAACCGTAACAGAAAAGCTGACACGCTCACCAGACATGATTGGTAGTACAAAAGCGAAGATATTCAGGAAGGACAGGAGAACAATTGGAACGATGATGTTGATGATGTAGAATGCAGGTTTTCGTTTCAATTTGATCTCAAACAGAACCTCTGATAGGTCTGTTGTGTTGACGTTCCTGCATGAAAAAATATATATATATTTATACAAAAAAATGTCACCATGAAACACGTTCATCACCTTATACTTTACTTGTTTCAGACCAATCGACGCGACTTACCGATTGCAAACATTTTCATTTAGTATATAAAGATTGTTCTATAATACCATGTATTATTTACCTGTTAAAATAATACAATACGATGTTTTGAATAGTTTTGAAAGCTGTACTTTACCAGAAGACAAGCATTACTTGGATCATTCAAAATATTCACCTGGCAGCCGTCGATTGGATGTCCCACATGCTGTTTGGAGTGTATTCATACAAATTGATGTAATCTGTGAGTTTACTATCGAGATGCACGGCTGACTTAAGATAACCCCTTGCGGTAAATATTAAACTGCAAGTTTGAACGTCAAATGGAATGTACCGGATGTCTACGTCACACGATGACCGAAGAACCTGCATTGGACATCGTCAAGTGGGTACAGCACAGTATTTTACACAATGAATAAAACAATTAACATTGATTATCAATATGTGACATAGGAAATGCGTTACAGTTACACAGTTCCTGATACATGTCTTTTTAGCCCAGGCGTACGCGCTAGTATTCTATACGGCGGTGTTAGAGTCAACATGTTATTATATCATACTAACTTCGTTCTTACTACATATATTTATGAAACTTTAATAATAATTATTGCTTATTTTGAAATTAACTTGAGTAGGGATTTACTTTAAAATGGTATCGTTAGCTGCTTTTTATAATCCCTCCTATTTGCTTAAACATTAACAGCATAACATTCATTCTTAACGCAACATGCGTACATTGAAATTATTTTTAAACTTACCGCACAATACTTGCTCTTATTATTTCCCCGTTGTCGTGTATAAAATGATATATTGTTTCATTACGTTGTATTTCAGTTTGACTTTACACTTAAACGGGAAAGAATAATAGATCGATTGTTGAATGAATATAATTCCGCAAGTAGGAATTAAATAGCCACGTTTAATTGTATAATAGACGATATGTTGTTTATTGATATGCAATTACAATAAAATTATCTTGAAAGTATTTTTCTTAATGAACAAAAATACTAAAAATGTTAATACCGCTCAATATAATTCGTTTAAACGCTTGATATATTAAGTTCACAAACGTAAAACATTTCGAGTATTGAACATGAAACTGTTGCATTAAATGTATAAATGTTTATCAGATTCATAGGGAATATGACTTTAACGTTGTGTTTCGTTGGGTTATATCATGCGAGTTGATCGACGATGATGGATTCGACACGTCCACAAGGCAATTAGATTGCGAAACACCAATTAACGTGTGCGATACAATACTGCGGAACACCAATTACCGTTTGCGATACAATACTGCGAAACACCAATTAACGTGTGCGATACAATACTGCGAAACACCAATTACCGTGTGCGATACAATACTGCGAAACACCAATTAACGTGTGCGATACAATACTGCGAAACACCAATTAACGTGTGCGATATAATACTGCGAAACACCAATTAACGTGTGCGATACAATACTGCGAAACACCAATTAACGAGTGCGATACAATACTGCGAAACACCAATTAACGTGTGCGATACAATACTGCGAAACACCAATTTATGTAATATTCCACTTATAAGTATGTTACTATTCTAACGTATCGAAAATATTAATTTGAAACAACGGTTTTTATTGAAAACGATACTTTTACACAAATAAAAAGAAAAACAAACATGTTTTGAAAAGATACCCATCATATCCATTAGGCAATTAAGACACTATATTTTGCGTGTATAAAAAAACACGTTTCCCCAATGCCGTAAGGACCATTACGGATATTTACAATAAAAAAAAATCCTACATGTAGTCTTCTTTCCGAGCTGTTTAATTCGAAAACGGATTGTTCACTGTGAAATACAGAATAACTATACAGTAGCTTGCATTTTATGATATAGATTTTCATTGATTTAATATATTTAAATAAGCATAAACTGTATCTTTACGTATATACTTGAAAGATTTCATACTAAACCACCGACAGCTTAAAAATGACAATGCGAGAGTCGTTTCCTTCAATAACTGACAAATATAAGCTACCTGATACAGATACCAGCGTACATATCCCGTATCAAATACGAAGACATTAAGGTTAGTTGATCCCGGAGTGTTGATTGAAGCAATCGAATTCTTGAGGGCAATGTCCGGCGTCCAAATGTCATTTTGTGGCTGTAAGTAAAAAAAGATTGTTAATAGCCATATTCAGACGCTATTTCTTGTGCGTGTTTACTCAAACTTGTTTTCTGGCTACATAAGAAGATGGTGGGTTGATGGTTGGCAGTATGTTAAGTAAAGATATTGGTTGGTGAATTCGAAAATATATGGTAACGTATAAACGGAGAACATTTGGATGAATGGGATGGAAAGTTTGCGATTTAATATGCCGGAGTTGTTATGCCAAATATTGTGTCTGAATTTGCGTCTGTGTACAACATTTAAAACAAAACACAGCCCTTAAAAAACTTTACAAAAAATACTGTAATAAAACAAGGTAACTTAAAAAAAATACTTTACGAGATAAATATGATCTGTTCCGTTAAAAGCCGTGCTGTCCCATTGAAGATATTCGTCACGCCACATAACAATGACAGTACCGGCGGTTTGCAAGGCTCCGTTCTCTTCGTCGAAGTCGATTATAGCTGGAGAAGTGATATGAGATTTAATGCAAAATACCCTTCTTATGAATGTCATTGACTTAATCAATGACGATCGCAGAAAACACGTTGAGGGTCGATGATAATAAAGACGAAGATGTTATTGAAAAAAATGATATTTTTATGAAAAATATATAAAGGTAAAACAAAATAATGTACGCAATAAATTTCTCATTTTTAACTGGAATAGCATACCGTGCGGTTTCATATCATGTAAATGTGTTCAATTGCAACTTTTTTTGCAAAGGTTGTCATTATCACATCATATACAAAAATGAGACCAACACTTCCGCTCGTTTTTAAACAAAGCATTATAGTGATTTATTTTATGCATTTAAAGATCATTTTAGCTGTTACAAAACTATTTTAGTATCGTTAAAAGCATCACATTTGCTTAAAAAGAGATAATTTCCCGAAGTGTTGAATCTGTACGGCTGTGTTTTACTCGTTCTTCGGATTTGGACGATAAAATTGAGCTAAATTCGATCAGTCATTGAATTTCTTATTTGATCGTGTGTGCGAATATACATATAAAGTCATGTTGTAATAGTGGTTCATGATAATTGCTTTTTTACTATTGTTATTATAATAATTATTTGCGTTTTTATTAATATTATTATTGTTATAATTAATTATATCATTATTTTTATTTTTATTATTATTATTATTAGTAGTAGTAGTATTGTTATTATTATTATCATTATTATTATTATTATTATTACTTCTACTATTTTATTATTATTATTATTATTATTGTTATTATTATTATTAATATTTGATAATTATTATTTTATTATTCTTATTATCGTATTATATGTACTATTGATATATCTGAATGTACTTACCATTTAGACGGAACTGTACAGTTATTCCTATCGGCATACTTTGATCTTCCATAGGTCGGATTTTCTTATTGTACTTTTGTGTCCTGAATAATAGAGTGATTACGTCATTGACGTCCGAGCCGCTTTGACCAACGACAAGTCCGATTGTTAAAATGCACTGCAATGCCACCGTAAGTCTGATAAAGAAACACATAGTGATCATTAAAAATCCTTAACCTTTGTCCCTGAACTTTTGATGTTGCCAATTGTTGTGTTTACTACCTAAATTATTTAATTTAGGTTAAAGATTCTTTGACATATATACGTCCAAATACTAAAATGCACTGT
The DNA here is from genome assembly GCF_020536995.1 of Dreissena polymorpha. Classification (NCBI taxonomy): domain Eukaryota; kingdom Metazoa; phylum Mollusca; class Bivalvia; order Myida; family Dreissenidae; genus Dreissena; species Dreissena polymorpha. Next base: position 88,547,056 of record NC_068362.1, read on the forward strand.
ATCTTTCATGGAGTATATCAACAGTCAACATAGTCGACTACAAAATACGCCTTTATTCGCTGAACAGTTTACTATTTTACCGATCGCGACATGGTAAGTTGAGTTTTTGATGTGTGACGACAATTGTAGGCATTCGAGCGCAAACATATTTACGTTATATTCGTTACGATCTTCATTTAAACAAGCGGCATTATGTTTTACGACTATTGAGTTTAATTGAATTTAGAAGGATTTAAATTTAGGTTCGAATTACCGTTACATTAATATTAATATTTCAGTTATTAACAACAATATTCTTCTAAATACATTTTTAGGCAAGTTATTTGTTGAGGTTAATTATTTTAATGATTGGAGGGCATTTTTAAAGATGTCTGGCAATAAATGTTGGTAACTTTTTTTAAAAACTCGCAATTCAGTCACTACGGTCACACCATTGTATAGATATTGTAATACAATTCTGGTTGATACCAATTAATTGATGTTGTTGCTCATTCATTTGAAGTCTCACACAGAAAGTGACAGGAACACTCATTTATTTAGCAAATTAACTTCTGATGCTGGTCGTCATACTAACGCAGAAAGTTTGCTACTATTTGTACGTCCTAGCGCCATCCTTAATGATGATAGAAGTCGTTTTTTGGAAGTGCAGAGTTCAAAGACCACCGATCGTTGTTTGATGCCTCGTGAGCCTCGTCATAAATCTACAAACCTCAACATCGAAAGGTTTATTCCCAACCGTTAAACTTTCGTGCACGAGGCGTAACACCATTGGCATTAAAGATATTTAAAATAAAACCACGTGTTTCGATAGAGCCTGTTGATAGGTCGTTTAAAATTGTTAATACACATTCTATTACAAAGATCAAAATACACCTTCGGGCTTGTTGAAATTTCAAAGAAGTATATATATTTGCACATATGTTTACAGGGGTGATTTTTTAAAGCTTTTAATTTCTTTTTTGTTCAAATTTTGTCACAAAATATACGCGTGTTGTATTAAAATACGTATGTAACAGTCAATCTTTGTAAAGTCGATCGGTTATTAAAATGTATTGCAGTGTCTTGTGCTCGTGTAGACAAAGTCGTAGCGCGCTAATAGGGCAAGTATATTTTTACAGATAACGTTTTTCTTATATAAATTAACCGTCTGTATTGCTAAATCAAATTTTGAATAACATTAATGTTATTATAATAATGTTATATACTTACTGCTTTTGAAGACAACAGAAAATAACCATGAACAAACTACGTTTTTTGGATACAAAACTAAACTGTTTGTTTCCAGTTACATCTTCAAAAACAGGATAGGTAAACTTCTTATTTGTCAATGAATTTCAATTTCATTGTTTCACACTTTAATACAATTGTTTGATTACCAAAATTTTCCAAATCGCTTACACATGATATTTATATGTCTTAGTTTATTTTGCGATTATGAACACAAAACGAACAAGATGATCGAACAGCAAACCTGGAATAGTAACACAAATGTATAGTTATCTCTCTCTTTCTCAATCTCTCTCTCTCCCACACACACACGCGCGCACACACACACAAAAACACATGCATACACACACACACACACACACACACACACACACACACACACACACACACACACACACACACACACACACACACACACACACACACACACACACACACACACACACACACACACACACACACACACACACACACACACACACACACACACACACACACACACACACACACACACACACACACACACACACACACACACACACACACACACACACACAAACACACAACACACACACACACACACACACACACACACACACACACACACACACACACACACACACACACACACACACACACCACACACACACACACACACACACGCACACACACACGCACACACACACACACACGCACACACCGGCAAGCACACGCACAAGCACCAACACACACATACACGAAGGGCTGATCAAGCACACTCCAACTGCTAAGATAAGCGTATCACCCAGATTGGAAAATATCGTTGTAAGGAAGTGGGACCACAGTAGAGGCTTGTCTACATTCGCAGCTATCAACGAAAACAATTAAGACGGAAACCACTGGACAAATAAGTCTACCACAAACAAGTTCATATAACGCGCCGCCCGTTCTGTGAACCTCATAATATGAGAAGACGAGTTGAGCTTCTGGAAGTAGGTATGAGTTCGGATCGACCTTATAGCATGACGCTATTTAACGCCACAATAAAATCGGGTAAAATGGAAGAAAACAGATTCGTCAAACGAACTTTGATGGCGCAAAAACACAACAGCTGAAAAGAACAATACAAAACCAAACATAGTTAAAGTGTGCTTCATCGTTGTTGAGTGTACGTTGCACATAAAGATAACATTCTAAGACAGTGGGATATAAGCTTGCATGTAACTCGATTCAATATTATAAATTACCATACAATACATTGAAAATTATACCTAAATACACAATCACTAATCTAATTCCGGAGGCACATCGGTTAGTTAAACATAATTACGTTTATATTACCAAGAGTGATGCTCTTCGACAAGCTTTCGTGATTTCTTGATGAAGTGCTTCGTATATCGAGTAGACAATATGAGATTCATGATATGTACATGTCAGCAGTGTTTTAAAAGCAGCAGTGTTTTCTAGCTGCATCCTATTGGAAATCGAAAAGTATTTTGGTATAATGCTCGTCACAAAAACTTAAAGTTCACAGGTTGAAGTCTCAAAACTTAAAATGTGTTCACCCAGCAATTTATTTCTATTTTGTGTTATTTGTCTTGAACATTTTATCGATTTTTTTTCGTTTTTCTCTATTTTTACTTTTTATCATCTTTACAAATACATACAAAATCATATATCGATTCAAATGGAACAAAAATAGTGTCATTTACGTCTATATCTCTACATTGCTGTTTAGCTGGTTTTCATATGATAAAAACCCGAACGTACATGTAGAGTAGCCATTCACAATAAAAATATAAAAATAAAAGTCTATTTCGGTATTTGATCTAGACCCGTTTATTAAAAAGCCGACTTGTTTCAACTATAAACCAACCGGTAACTTAAATCGACAATTATTTTACTAAGTAGTTTACTTTCAATAAATTGCTTATCGTTCACCGTCGCCACTGGGCAATACTTCGACGTGTAATATTATAATTGTATAACATTTAATCACCGTGAAACTATGAGTACTTTAATAATTCGGAACAAATGAATTATATATGATGACAATTGCAATTTATGACCTTCAGCCTAGCACAATATGTTTAAAACTGAATATTCAAATTGAAAAAGTAATAGCCCTAAACAATGATACACTTAATATATTTGACCAAAAGTGGAAACACATTAAAATTTCATAAACAAGTCCAGTATGCTTTCTACTTACTTTATGCAACTCATCCTTTTTTCATAATTTTTATGTTGTTTTTCTTTCTTAAAAAACACCTATCACAAACAACCATAGAAAACAATACATATTAACCTTTTTTTTAATCAAAAGGAAACCACAAGGTCAAAAAGTATATATTAGCATATCTTGTATAACATGTTTGAACATTATTGCTGCTAAATGGTGTCACTTTGTTTTATGATCATATACATGTATACATTTTATGTCTTATATTGAATAAAAAAAGGTAAAAAAATAAATATGTTTATATTCAATTATAAATCGTATGACCTTTTGAAAAAATGCGACATTTGTTTGATGTAAATTGAGGTTGGTTATCAAACCAATCAAATTTCCAATATCCGCAATCCATCGAGTTCGTTGATTTCTTCAGGGACAAGCTAACACCTATAAAAGTCAGCCGAATGTGTACTAATACAAAAGTAGTCCGGTTCTAGCATCATACGGAAGAGGTAAAGCTAGTAGTGAAGTCTGAATGTGAGATTCTCAGTGGAGTTAGAGTACGTTAACACAGAATATTAAAGCATCGCTTAACTTGAAGAACAGTTGTATTTAGAAATATCAAATTTAACTTATATTACAATGCATCTATACAAGTTTTGAGTTTCTTTTAAAACATATATCAATATAAGAGAACATTAAATTTTCTGAAACTGTTAATTCTGTGGGGAAAAAACGTTCTTAAAAATGAATAACACAACTCTCTTCCTTCGAGACGGCTATGACATCCCGCTTTACGGAATATCCGACGGTAGATTCTACGGGATCCACATTCCCGCAATAATATGCATCGTCACGAGCTTCACGTGCGCAGTCGTATCCCTTGGTCTGTCCTTTTTGAGCAAGAGTTACCGAACGTTTTTCTCAAGCTGGTAAAAAAGTGACAGGTTTGTGGTCTACATGGCTATGTGTGATGGACTGTTCAATATGTCCCACTTTACTGACCACATGCACACATTGATTACAAGAAGCCATGTGTTACCCAGAGGTCTGTGTAAATTCTATGCATTCATGTTAGCAGAATTTACCACTGCACAGTATCTGCTGGTGAACATTATTGCGATAAATGCTTTTGTCATAATGAGAACGGACATAAAAATGCAGTTTGGTACGAGAGACTGGCGTCTCCTGTTGTGGACATTCGGCGCTCCGTTTGTCGGTGCAACAATAACTGCAGGCCTTGACCAGTTTGGACCAACCGGATCAATGTAAGTAGGACAAAATAAACATATTCCAATTTTTTTTTTCATATACGAAAAATCTGTCCTGCTTTTATTTGTTTATACTTTTCTTTTTTTGCAGCTGTTACTTTGATGCAGTGAAAGGAGGTACAGCCCAGATGTGGTTCACCACTGTGCCTGTAATTCTACTCTTTTCTACTAACGTCGTTCTCTACTTTCTGACATGGCTCAAAATACGTCATCAGACAGAAATAATAATGCAATCACTTGGAAACCAGTGCACTTCTAAAAAGGCCAGTATACGTGCGGCCCAGGCCATGTTGCTGTTTTTGGTGGCCTTCTTCATCCAGTGGGGGGCTTTGAGCCTCTTTGGACTATGGAACTTAATCACGGCAGATCCATCAAAGGTCCCAGAGCCATTATATTACATTGTTGTCATACTTTCAAATATGGGAGGTAAACAATATATTTAGTTAATATTTAAATAAAGTATCAATCGTTTCATTTCTTAGGTTATTTCGCGTAAATTCTGTAATATTAATGCCATGTTGCAACTACAGAGATCGAACTGTAATAATTGTCTACGTTGTATAGTTGTTTTCTTATTGAATATAAGCTAAATGCTCATATACGAATATTGACTTCAAAGATTTGTTTGTTGTCATTTAAATTAACTTAATGCGTTATTTATACCACATTTATTGTATCGTTGGTTTCTATTTGTAGGTGTCCTAAACCTCGGTGTTTACTTTATTATACGTCGCCGACAGCGTGGGACGGGAAAGTCCGACGAAAAGATCAACACTTCTGACACCAAACCTTCTACCTCGCGGTTGTAGACGAAGACCAAACTTTTGAGCAACCTTTAATCAGACGCACTTTTCGAAAGTTGAATTAGAATAGGATTTGTTTGTTTTTGCGTTCGACCAGAAGGAGCCCGTTGCTTGTTTGTCCGTGTATAAATAGGATACATAAACATTCTAAAAATGTGGCTTTGTAAGCGGAAATTGCAATTTAGCTTGTAAAGTGAACAAATAAAAAAGGGACAAATAAAAAAAAATTAAAGATACACTTTAATACCGATCAAACCGATATAGGTACTATGTTTGTTATGGTATTAACTTTTGTTTGGAATTTCTAGTTATGTCATTTCGATTAAAAAAATACACACACATACGTGATTGTAAATTTGTTTCAAATTATTCATTCAGGGACAAAAAGAAAAGATATTTATTTGAACACCAATTGATGTAAATGTCTCTTTGAAATGTACTTAATTGAATAAAAATCCGATTCAATTGTGGAAAGTTTACAGGATAAGTGCAATTGAAGTACTTTGAAAAAGAAATATTGAATTGACAAAAATTTAGGTGTGTGAAGTTGGCTGTTAGGTATCAGATCTTCATCAGATGTTCAAATCAGAAAGCACAACTATGCACAAGATATTCACCAGTTGTTCAAAGGAGCATGGATATGGGCTAGATCCTCATCATATTATAAAAACAGAATGCATAGATATGAGCTAGGTCCTAATCATTTGTTTAAAAAGAAGACATAAATATGCACCAGATCTTAACTACATGTGCAAAACAAAGTGCATAGCGATGTATTAGGTCTTGATCAGATGTTAATGAGAATTCATCGATTTGCGCTAAATCTTCATCAGACGTTCAAATCAGAATGCACAGCTAGGCGCTACATCTTCATCATAGGAGCAAATATGAACGCACACAAATTCATAATTTAAGATGTACTACAACGCGAACGACGTTCCGATCATGCTGTTCGTCTAAGTCATGTTTATTTTAAAAAGTGTTTAATGAACGTTATTTGAAAACGATGTTGATGATTTTAACATCTATTAATTATAAAAATATTGTTCTGACATTCTTTTAAGATTTAAAATTGTCACTGTAAAGTATTTTGTTTAAAAGTATTCCTTCGAATAATATACTCATTAAAACAACAGTGAAAGGCCAGTGAGCTCAGCAAAGGAACCACACGCTCACTATGTATGCAGTTGACATGCTTACCCTCACAACTTCATTGTGTAATGGTATTGCAAAGTTGCACGGACCCTGACTTTCCGTGAAAAGTCCCGTCAAAAAGTGTTTTAAACATTGTGTTATATATACTGGCCTTAATTGTAAAGGCAATTAGACTTGCGGTTACACGCATTCTTTTGCTAGGAGTTTCTCTGATGTTTCATTACTCCTTTTTTTGTATTTTTTCTAATAATGTGATATACCAAGGTCAATATAAATATGGATATGATGTGTTAAACGGGTCATTGGTCCAGTAGCACTATCGCCTCACAAACAAGTGTTGTTTGTTATCATTCACATTCTATGTAAAATCATGTGTTTTTACCACTTATTCCAGTGCTTGTTACCTTTAAATTACTTTGATTTTCATATCACTCTAAACAAAGTATGGATTGATTTGCATTTATATGTTCAATTACCATGGATTTTTCCAACATCAACAACATGAAACACTTACGGCTCAGCTTGCTACAATTGATCTAAGGAAACGCTCGTCACAATTATGTTATAGCACATACGTATTTTGAAAACATTTATACTTAATCTTTACAACTGCGCATTATAGCTTCATATACTAAAGCAAATCTTATCTTAGATATTGCAAAACGTATATAGTCATTGATTTATTCGATTCAAAATCGATTGAATAGATCATTCAATGTATGTAAATTCGAATTTAATTTGTGTTGCATGTGTACATGCATATGCTTGTTTTATAAATCAAAATGTGCTCTATGTAAATATGCTAACAACATTTGTATTGAGTATTGTCATTTTATTACGTATTTGTGTCGTTTGTTTGCACTACGTTTAAGTGTTGTTGTTTTTTCAACACCAGCGTGGTATCATGACTATACGATTAATTTAAAATTTACAAATAAAGCGTTATTATCATTAATTTATTAATGTTTATATGTACAAACAAAAATGTATACATTCTAATGTTTCTAATGTTTATAAAGTAGAATCGAGTCGAATTTGATGTATTTAATATCGAGAGTCGATATGCTGAACATCGAACAATTGATGCCTCAGAAAAAACGCTGCTGCTCTAATTTTGACCACTTGGGCATGCACGATAATCATCTTGGTACTTCTTGTGTATACTATACGCTTTTGAAATATGATCAACGCTTGTTTGTCGTTTATCATGTCGGAAAGTAAAGTTTATTATTTAAATGTTATTATTATGTCTTTTTAATTTGTAATTGTACATAATATTTTAAGAACGTATGATTTATGCAAATTGTATCGTTAGCATACATACATTAAGAGAAATACTTAAAGATAACCTTATTTGATAGGGACAGTTAAAAAATTCCAGCTTAGCAACTGTCGCCCTCGCTTACCTGTATAATCTCGATAGATTCATTAAATGTTGAATGTTGTCAGACCATTTGCATTCAACACACATTAATAGCTTAAACTTACCAATTCATATTTTATAAGTTTACTTAATTTTTGGATATGTTGTATTTTTTTATTGTATTATTAAATGTATTTTAAAATTATTGATATCATTTAGCTTTATTAATTGTGTAAAGCATCTTCATCACTTACTGATAACTATGCGAAAACCAACGTATAGTGTCCATTAACTTATAGCCTTGATAACACATTTATAATTGATTTTTCTTGATGACCGAATGCATCAGGAGATCTAATATTTTAAAACTAAAAGGTTGCTTGCATTTATTTTGTAAAAACATTGTTTATTATTGTGATTTAAGAAGGATTGTTGTAAAATGTATATGAATTAATTTTTCATGGAATCATACTCAATGTGAAAAAATTGTCTATGAGAAACAGACTTTCACCAGAGCTAAAGAAATTAAGCTTTTTTTGTCTACGTTAGTCGCTTCTTCTTTTTTCATCTTGAAAAAGTAACACATCTATCAAAAGGTTGGCACTCATGATAAATAAAAACATATATCTCTTTAATTGTTTTTGGATCAAAACGTATGTTTAAGACGTATTAACATTTATTATTAATTAATACTGTTTGCTCGCTGGAGTGTATCCCCGCTTCATTGTTTCCATTACAATTATTTTTGTCTGGTAATATTTTTTTAATTTAATTTGACAATTGTAGTGGATAAATTTTTGCAAGTCTTTGACGTTTTAATTCAACTTAATAAGTATCCAATTAAGTTTCTGTTGTATGGCCACAGTTGTTACCATCCAGAATTATCTTAAACGTGTCATTTCTAGTGTCATTATATAGACCAGTGCAGGGTCGGCTTGGTTCAACAAAACTTGGCGCTATTTAATACTTTTAATATAACTGCACGTTCTTTGAACAATTGAGAAAATGTTGTTGTATTTCACTACTCGTCATTCTCTGAATAAATGTTGTGTGTGTCTAAAAACTGTTTTTTGTCTTGACTGTGTGTATATTCCGACTAGGTCCGTGGGTAATACAAGGCGTGTCCGACTTAAGCTTTAATTTGATTGGATACAAGTCAGTGGTATCATCCTAACAAGGAAAAAATTTATTTAGTAACGTTTAACTGCTGACTTCCTTACATAATACAAAACCGTCGCGTAAGCGAACAATACCGCACGTCACATACATATAACAACATCGCCTTAGTGAATTTACAACGTTTTTTAACTTATACAATGAATAAGCGGTAAAGGTCAGATGGGTCACGTGCCCCCTTTTCAATTATAGATTCCACAAGCATTCACTGCTGTTAGCTGAATGGTCACTAGCATGCCAAGTATCACATTTCCTGACACAACCAGACACGGTATACTCGCCCATGTCATACGGCTCATTTGCATAACCAGTACCATTGACAATTAAACTATGTCTATTCATTTATGAACGCACAGCGATACGCCATGCTATGTAACATATAATATACAGTACGAGTAACGTCGAGAGAATTAAGATTATTAAGGCTATCTATGATGCGATGTGTACATGTAAGAGTTATTCAAAAACGTGAGAAGACGCTGAGCCAAAATATCCGAAACCATCATATTGTCCTGACACCTGATCAAAACCGTGTTCATATCCAACCTATGCTACATATATATTTTTAATTGGATGGGGCATATTAAGAGTCTTCAAGCGGTAACGAATATGTTTTCGACTGTAAATAAGTCTCTCAAAAATCACTGAGGAGGAAAGTGATGACGACATGCGCAAATCGACCCTGTACTAAACCCGCATATTAGCTGTCATAAAATCCGTTTCTTGTATTCCTGAGGTTTTCACTGTAGTTAAGTTTTATTGGAAAAATAATTAAGCATTAATTATAGGAAAATACAACCCTGTAAAATAAATTGCGCGGAACAAAAGGGCGCATTCCATCGTTTAAAGAATGATCCATTTCGCTTAAGGGCATATCACTTCCTTAAATGGTCAAAAGTGGGTGGGGTAATTTTAAATAAAAAATTCTTATATTAGCATTCTATATTAAATTTGGAACAATATGTACAGCTAGAATAACATATATTTCAGTGATGCATGCATCATTTGTAAATAAATCTTTCAAAAATAGTCAATAATGACATTTTGTAACCTCATAAACCACTTTCTTCTTGGGAGTTGTAAGTCCTTATTTTCTTCTTTTATTCATAAATCCACTGACAGCAGCTGGAACCTATACCACTGTAGAAGATAATGTAAGAGTATTATTAAATATAACTCACTAGAAACACTTAAAAAAGTATCCTTTATAAAGTCATTTTTTAAGAACAAAAGGTAAACAAATGGAGTCAAAAAATAGTTATATTGAAAAAGTATGGTGGGCCAGAGATGACAAATTATTTAAAAAACTATGAAATATACAGAAATGTGGAAAGCATTCCAATAAATTCCCTTTATAATGTTTTTGTGTATATTAATACTAGTTTTATGTTCCCCGGTGTATACTGGGGAAAATATTGTTTTTGCCATGTCTGTTTGTTGTTTTTTTGCGACAAACTTTAACATTGGCCATAACTTTTGCAATATTGCAGATAGCAACTTGATATTTGGCATACATGTGTATTTCATGGGGCTTCACATTTTGATTGGTAAAAGGACAAGGTCAAGGTCATTTTTCAAGGTCAACGGTAAAATACATTGGGGGACATAATGTTTCACCAACACATCTTGGTTTTTGTGTTTTACATTGTTTTCAACATGTTTCAATAAATGTTACATTACAGCAATATAAAGCTATTACATTACCTCTTAGTTGCAGGTTTTACTAAATTTTGTATTAATTTGTAAATGCACTGAATGTATTAATTTTGTAATTCTACCTTTTTTCCTTCACACTACATATAGACTTATTGTAATACATGTGCACTTAAAAAAACATTGTACTTTATTTATATAGGGTTAACAGCACATGACAAGTATTTAAGTCATAATGCAATGCAAATTGATGATGGAAAAAGACCCACTTGATCAAGCATTGTAAGATACAATCAAGATTGCTTCAGTGATGCCACAAATCCAACTTTGTCTTAGTAATACAAGGATTAAACAAGAGATGTGTTTGTCAGAAACACAATGTCCCCTACTGCGCCGGGTTGAACCCATATATTTGACCTTTGACCTTGAAGCATGACCTTGACCTTGACATTTCACCAATCAAAATGTACAGCTCTATGATATACACATGCATGCCAAATATCAAGTTGCTATCTTCAATATTGCAAAGTTTATGGCAAATGTTAAAATTTTCAGTCGGACGGACATACTTATGGACAGTTCAACTGCTATATGAAACCCTACAGGGGGCATAAAAAAAGTTTCATACAAAGATATCAATCCATGAAGATAGAGACCATGTCACGTCAAGTGCCTTAAACACTTAAACTAAATATTGACAAAATGTAAAAATTGCTTTTTAAATGCTTTATAGTTTTATTCCATTGGTTAAGTATTGGATTGAAGCAAGACTGGAGGCATTCAAATTAATCCAATTTTGACTTCGTTCAGTGTTGCTTCAAACCACTGAGATGGCACTATCCATGTATGCTATTATTGTTTTATGTCATTTCATTTAATTTGAGAAATAGCACATTTCGGAAAGTTGCATGCCAATAAAACGTATTAATTATTGATTTATCAACTTACCAAATGACAGATAAATATACCTTTTTCCCAATGTTTTCTTGTCTATATATCAACGAACTTCAACGAGCCTTCATCTAAATCCCGTTGAAGCCCATCCACCTCATATGGGCTGTCTTCTCCTTTATATAGAACTTCATGTTACGCTTGTGGATCACCGTCTTTTCCTAAACAAATGAATGAAGTATTTCAATCCTTTCCAAAATACAAAAGGCATCTGAAGAATCTTCAGGATAGGTATTTGGAAAAATATTACACAAAATGAGCATTTGCAAATTCTTATTGTCTTATGGCTTTAAATTTTACATAAAATTAATTCCTACTTGTGACAATTTTGCAGCTGATAACCTTCAATAAATTATATAAAATTGCCAGATAGCCTATTGTGAGAAAAGAAGAAATTGCTGATCATGAGAAATTAAAAACAAATCATCATAAAGAATTTCTACTTTGATCACAAAGTTTAATAATATCATCTGTTTCAATATCAAAGTTGATGGGAACAAAGACTTATTTTCATTAATAAGCAGTTGATCATATTTTTTTTATTTTGCATACATTAGTTAACCTTTTTTTAATATCCTTGTTTATGACAGGACAATTGGGAAATAAATTTGACATTTTTACAGTGGTATATAATACATCATAATTACAAACCTTAGTATACATATATCTGCTATATTTGCTTTTTAATACAGCATTAGCCCTTGAAAAAGTATTGATAAAAGGAGATATTGGTCATTATATAATATTTCTCGTTTAGTTACCATGTTAAAAAAAATTGTAGATTGCAAGCCACATTAATTGTATTCGGGCCCCAAAGAGTTAAATTAATTGATTAAACAATTATATATTTTTAATAATTACCTGATACTACATCTATCACTGTTCCAATATACCATTTGCAATTATTTGTTTTCTTATCAACAATCCACTGTGTTGAATCTGTCGACCAACAAACTTCGCTGTTCTGCTTCAACGTGTTCTTTTATTGGTGGAAACTTCCTATAATAAAATATTAATTATAAAAAAGAGGGCCTGAAAGGCCCAAAGTCGCTTACGAGAGATTGAAAGGAACTGACCTGGTCTGTGCAGCCTAAAATGTATTATAACAAATGTTCTAACCAACTTGCATGAATAGTGAACACCATGGCGGACACGTTTTTCAACAGACCGGATACAGTTTCGTACACATCCAAAATATTATTAATCCACAGTAAAACAAAAATTCTGACCAACTTTCATGAAGATTGGACAATACATGTGGCATAAAGAGTGCAGACAATTTCATTCAATAGACATACAAGGAAAAATGCCCCATCCCGAGGTGCCATGTATTTCAACCAACTGGAACAATTTTTGAACTCTTCCGAGATATTGTTGGGACGATTCTTGTGACAAACTTTCATGAAGATCGGAAATAAATGTGGCCTTTATTGATAACTAGGTTTTACTAAAGCCATATATAGCCATATAAGGAAAAATGCCCCGCCCGCCCCCTGGGGGTCATGTGTTTAAAGCAACCGTAACTATTTTCGAACTCATCCCTGATATCATTGAGACCAATCTTCTGATGACATTTCATGAAGATTGGAACTAAATGTGGCCTCTAGAGTGTTAGTTTAAACCTATTTATTTTAGCTCGATTGCATCGAAAGCCTAAGGCTTATATAAACACTCTCGAGTCCGTTTCCTGGGCCTAGAATCAGTACTTGTTGTCTTTGGGGGAGATCAAAGAACGCTCCCACGGCGGGGATCAAACCTGTGACCTCCCGGTCGCTAGTCGGACACCATATCCACTACACCACTGCGACCTAGAGTGTTCACAAGAAAATATTGACGTCGCACGCCACACAACGGACAAAAGGCGATCACAAAAGCTCACCATGAGCACATTATGCTCACATGAGCTAACACAATTGTATACATGAATAATCAGACTGCATGCATGTTCAATTAACATGAAATTCTGTTTTGTATAAAGATGAACATAAATTGCCAAAATACGATGAGTAATTATCAATACTGACAGTTTGATACAGCGATTACCATGATTACTTTCATCATTTCTGTACATGAAAACAAAAGCTTTGTTTGTGAAACACAATGCTCCCTAGGCCCTACTGCGCTTTGAACCCATATATTTTACCTTTGACCTTGAAGGTTGACATTGACATTGACCTTTCAACACTCAAAATGTGCAGAAGCTCCATGAGATACACATGCATGCCAAATATAAAGTTGCTATCTTCAATATTTCAAAATTCATTACCAAGGTTATGTTTTTGGACTGACACACAAAAATGACAGACACATACAATGACAGACAGACTGGCCAAAACAATATACTCCCGATCAATCGATCCAGGAGCATAAAAATGCTATTTTGCTGTAAGTTATTAATTATCTTAGCACGATTAGTTAATAAAAACCAACAATAAATGTAATTTTGATGATAATTTGACTTAGTTCCAAGGAAAATCTACAATCCACATTTAAATATGCCTACAATTTTACTAATTTGTAACTTTTACAGTTTGCATCGGAGGAATTTAAATCATTTTTATAAAATTGCATATTATCAAATTACTTCTATTGTTTTACAAGTAATTAGCCCTTAAAAATAGAGTGACAAAAATATAAATTTGTCATTATGAACTATTTATCGTTTAGTCATTAGGTTTTCAAATGGTGTCGATTGCAGGATACAAATGATAAAATATAATGTAACTTCTTTTAAAGCATGGATGGTAATTAAGTTTTTCCAATGTACAATATTAACTAATTCACTATGTTACTAAAATTACTTTGAGAGCATCAGCAAAATTACCAAAATCTTTATTAAAAACTTGTTTTGTTAATAATAGTAAATCATAAATATATATATTTTATACCTTTGGTGTTGAATTGTTATTGACATCAGTCAATGTATCATCGCATAGATGGGATGGACCCGCTGTTTGATCATCTACTACCAATTTTGAAGGTTTTATTAATGGCTTGGAAACCCTTGTAAATTTTATCTTTGTCACTTCAACTCGTTGATAAGGAATGAACTGAAATAGAGTAAATATTTATTTCTTAAGTTATCTCTTAAAGTACTGTACTATATAAGGTTTACCCTTTTCATGTTCCCGAATTCTGCAAAACACTAAAACATAAAGATGAAATCATATATGAAATATTTCATTTATGTAAATTAAAATCAATAAGTCAAAATGTGAAATTCTGCACTATTAGCAAATTCACCATATGTTGCAGTGTTATAAAATTTATTTTCCTTTAAATGTGTCAGAATGTTATTGTATGAGGAAAAAGCTTAATTATAAAATTGATGTCAATGCATAACCCAGAAAGGGTTATTTAAAAAAAAAAAAATATATATATATATATATATATATATATATATATATATATATATATATATATATATATATATATATATATATATATATATATATATATATATATATATATATATATATATATATATATATACAATTAAAGGTAACTTTGTGAGGGACATAACTTTGTTACCAATCATTAGACTAGGACAAGCTGATAGTATGTGTGTCTCCTCTTGGTAGCGATTCTTCCATTGAAGCTCATTGAATTACATTATTTAGTTGTTCAGATAGACGGACGAACGGACAGACAAATATATGCTAATCCCAAAAATTATTTCGGGGGAAGCATAAAACATATAGACAACACTAACCCACGGTTTGTTTGGTTGTCTTATTCCAGTATACGTTCCCATCCTTAGGAGGGCTAATTCAGGAAGCATGAACTTCATATAGAAGGCTTGCAATTTGGGTAACATTTCCATCTCCCATATTTTACAGTTCCTTTGTATTCGTTCAATGAACATGTCATATGGTTTTGTTCGTCTTACCACAAAATCACACCATGTTTTTTCAAAAATATTTAATTGTCCTTGAATTTGGTAATAAAAGCTATGGGTTTTTTAAGCTGAATTTTACTTTTTACTCATTCCAAACAAAAATTTGGCACTTTCTCCACAGCTTCTTTTAATAAATATGAATTTGTTTGAAGCAGATTCTTAATTTCCAAAAGTCAATTAGATTATTTTGATAAACAATCCCATCAGTTGAAGCTGCTAGAAGGGGGTATTCTTTACTAATTCTCAATCCAGTTTTCTGTATTTCAACATTTCCTTTAACAAATTTATATTCTATGATACTATTGTCCTCTTGGGCGAGTCCTCTTATTGTATGGATGTAACCAGAGAATTGGAATACAGCATATTATTGACTAAAGCTGTAGATACATTTGTGTTGCGGCGAAAAATAACCTTTCCAAAGTTTGAGCTAATTAGCCTAATACTTCTTTCTTTTTTTCCATAATTCTGATTGAGATTGATTAATTGTTGTTTTTTCAATATCGCTTATTTCAGTTTCTGTTTTTAATAATTGACATTCATTAAATTGGTCACACACAGTTTTGAGTTGGTCTGGTGGTACATCAGGTGAATCATCCAAATTGCTCCCATAATTAATTTTAGCTTTTTTACAAGTGTTTTCCTTCAAATTTTGATATTTACGTTTACGCCTTAATGATTTACTTTCTGCTTTAGCATGATATTTGGGAACTTGCATAATTTTTCTTTGTTTGTCTGTGCACAGCTTCAAAAAAACTGTCCACCTTGTTCTTTGGTAACATGTTTAAATGTTATTACAGACTATTTCTCACCAAGGTTTTTTCGCAAAGCACCACTAAAACATTGTGCGTACCAAGATCCTCTCCAACATCGATTCACAACCTTTCCTCCATCAAATTTTGCTCTTATTGCCATCCAGCTTTCGCATAAATTGGTGGTAAAATTTCCTATCAAACGCTCGCTTTTGTTTGCTATTCTGTTTAAAAATACTTGCACATCCCTTACTACTTATGTTAGTTCCTTTTTTGACACTGTTTCCTATATGCAGTTCTGCTGATTTCCATTTCAAGATGTGAAGGAAATTTACAAAATTCATATTGTTCGTCTATAATTTCATTAAAATAATCATGATCTCCCTTTTCATTATTTAATTTATCAACACTGTCAATGCTTTCTTTTTCATTATTCATGGTGCAGAAATTACTACATTTATCATGAAATCCTAAAATGTGATATATTGAGTTTATTATGTCTGTTTTCAATTGTTTAGGGTCATTTTCGAAAGATCTCATTTTATAGCGCATCTCACAGCGGTTGTGAGCCTTACCCGATTCAGTTTTGTTAGTTTTCCTTTTCCTTTAATGTGAGGTTTTTCAGCCAAAAGCTTTTCCAGACATTTTTATCATATTTTATCGCGCCTACGAGCGGGAAATCTCTTCAAAATTGTATTGGCTCTGGGCAAAGTTAACGTGAGCCTGGTTTAGACAGCTACGTCGAAATACAGCAACAATATGCTTTTAACTCTTTCAGTGCTGGAACCGAATTTTGAAGGCCTTTGCAAACAGTTTGGATCCAGATGAGACGCCACAAAACGTGGCGTCTCATCAGGATCCACACTGTTTGCTATTCTGATAGTATTCTGTGAAAAAAAATCGAAAAAAATGCTAATTGGATAAAATCAGCAGACGACATTTTAGCAGACGAAAAATTTTCCAGCATGCAAAGAGCTAAATATCTAATGCTGGTCCAAACTGCTTCACTCGGCAAGTTTTTGTTCATTCCATTTAACGAATTGTAGATTCGGCAAATCCGACGAATATCTGATCAATTTTCTGAAGAAAATCTATTTGCAAAGTGCCAAAAAAGATATTATCTGAAATAATTGTTTAACATGTATATATTTTTTTTTATTTTATCTGAGAGTATGGGTTGGTGTGGGTAGGTTATTTGTGAATTTTGTTCTTTGATATAAGACACTCGTTTTGTCGGTTTCGAGAAATGAATGTATAGATATAAAGAGTTGAACTTAACTGGGTACCTTTTACCAAGATTAAGTTCGACAATTATTGGTTCGCAGTAATACATTTTCAATTAAAGGTAACTTTGTGAGGGACATAACTTTGTTACAAATCATCAGACGGGGACAAGCTGATAGTATGTGTATCTCCTCTTGGTAGCGATTCTTCCATTAAAGCTCATTGAATTACATTATTTAGTTTTTCAGATAGACGCCTCTCTTCTGCACCGGCCTTCAACATTTCATCTTTAATGGACTTTGACCACCATTCACCAATTGTGTGTTCCAAGCTAGAAAACATATTTGACGTTATAGCGGGTATATTTAATGTGCTTAGTTGTTCTTGCAGGTCAGTTGCACCTCCTCCACTAGCCATAGTTCCCCAAACAGCTCTAACATTAAGGTCGAAAAGTCCATTTCCCTGTCTTTTACTTGTTTCCAGTTTGAACTCATTATTACATCCGGCACATATCGCCATCAAGATGCTAAAAAGTCCACTCTTGCATTTTTCATATTTAAGAGTCATGGGACTTTCATTTTTTGTTGC
The DNA here is from genome assembly GCF_020536995.1 of Dreissena polymorpha. Taxonomy (NCBI): domain Eukaryota; kingdom Metazoa; phylum Mollusca; class Bivalvia; order Myida; family Dreissenidae; genus Dreissena; species Dreissena polymorpha. Next base: position 88,565,269 of record NC_068362.1, read on the forward strand.
AATAATAATTGCTTTGGGACACAAACATACATGCGCTGTAATGGTAGATATATGTTCTTGCAAACGATCTAAATTAATCACACGATTACCTGTCAATTCTTTCTTGTATGTATTCATTCTTAATTTCTATTTATTTTTACCACTCTTTAGTAGTCTGCTGCTCCCCGCAGAATTGCATCTTATGCGACGCACTACCAACTTTGTTCCACAATTATTTGTAATTGTCACTATTTGATATGGACATGTTTATCAACACCAGTTTTATATTTTTCTTTCATGTGACGAAATAAAGCTGACTGTTTTCTCTTACTCCTTCGACTGTTGCGGCCAACAGCTTGTCCAAACAACCTTTTATTTATTCCATACTTGTCCTTCTTCATTACAGTCATAATTAAAACAATTGTAAAACAGAGAAGTGCACAAAACATGAAGTTTAAAGCACGAAACAAACTTTTAGTCGAATACGCTACACACTGTGACACGTATGATCCACCATACTTTTTTCAATTTTCATTCACGTAACTTTACGTTACGATACACGGTGAAACTTACCTTATAAATATCGAAACATCGAAAAACAACATTATTACACGGTTGGATGACAATTGTTCATATTAGTTAATAAACGTATTTCAATGATTAACTTACCTTGATCAAGAACAGATTGTCATGTAACAGCTTATAACATATCGTTTATTCTAATGAGTTTATTCTTATGACGGAAATTAATAAGGGGATATTTCAATAATATGTATAGGCAATGTTAAGATGAAGTTTGAGAATTTAATAATACACCTTGGGAGGTATTTGCAAAACTTAGACCTGATTTTAGATTTATTTAAAGTAAGAACGCAAATATGTTTACACTCAGGTGGGGTATAATTGGAATCAATAAAATGGAAAGTCAGACCTGATTTAAGATTAAATCCAAATAAGAACACAATGAGTCCAGAGTCAGCATATAGATACGAGGTTGTAAGTAACACACATGGTCAACAAACAGCACAGATGAAAAGGTCACCTATTGTCTGGGGTACAAAAGTTATAGTACTGACGAACGTAACGGGATTACTCTAAACCAATATAAATTGATTAGATTTTAGTGCATTTGGCAAGCAAGTAAATACATGAATAGATTGTTCCTTCTAGAACGTTCTAATAAGTCAACCAATCCGTAATAAGCCCAGACATTGATGACCAATGGAAATTACAAGTAGATTTTATGTAAATTATCCTGGGGATAAAATGCAGTGTTTTAGTTAATAAAAAATGGTCTGCGGTTAGAGATTTGTCACGTCTTCTTGACGTGGTGGCCATGTCGGCCGCCGCGCTGTAAAATTGTACTTCATGAACATTAGAAGCGTTGTGTTAGAAATTATTAAACAGAAATAAATCTCGATGAAAACAGAAATGAACTTTGTTTGTTACTGTGTGTTCTCCACGAACAATGTGTAATTACGCGACACAGTACATTTTATGGTTGCCGTGACTTCAGGACGAACATTGAAAAACATTGGGAAACGGAGTACAAACAACACTTTACGGAAACACAGGCCAACGGATCAAAAAAACAACGCGACATGGAAAACGGTCAGTTTTTTCATAAATTATGGCAAACAGGGGTTTATTTAAAATGTTATCAAGTAAGAAATACAAAGTAAAAGGCGTTATGACAACGAAATTTTTAAGAATTGTTTTAAAGAATTTTACGTAGATAGGTGTTAAAGAAATGATAAATCATGTACGGAAAAATTATGCAAGTATCAAAATCAATACAGTTTTTCATTGATCAGTATTTTTTCTAAAATATCGGTAAATTGAGAATAAAATAAATGAATAAGAAAGTATTTGAAATTGACATAATTATATGAGTTATAGAAATACTGAAATTAGATGCGCACAAATAATTGAGGCTATTTAAAGAGTTTTCTATATTTTTTGTATTATTGGAATATATAATTATGTACGGACACATTTTTGCATAATATAAATACATTTGTAATTGATGGTATTTTTTAAATTTTTGATATTTTTGCAAGTTTTCATGAAATTTGAACGTATGAGGAAATTAGAATATTTGAAGAATGTTTCATTAATTTGACATTATAGGAATACAGATATATGAGGCATATACATTTTTATAATTAAGGAATTTTGAAGGCAGTTTAATATTTTGATATTATATTAAAGGAACTTATAAGGTAGGAATAAACTTTAGAGAGTATCCGATTTTGACGTCATTTTATATAAGATATGAAATAGAAACCTGCACATAAATGGGAATTAAGAGACGTACACAAAATCAGTATACTTGACTATGGTTTCATGCATTCATAGAATAAAGAAATTAGGAGGGTAAACACATTTATAAGAGAAATAATGTTGAGTGCGAATATGAATAGGGCAGACACTTAAAAAAAATATTATGTAAATATGTATATACGAAATTTTGTTTATTGCAAATGTATGTAGGGTATCGGTAATATTGAAGGTCTTGAGTAATTTTAAGTAAGAATTTAATGTGTTCTGTCACGAAAACTGTGCAGTTAAAATATACTGATATATGCGCATTAAATTTCTGTTATTGAATAAACTCAATAAGGTACATAGAGGTTTATGAGAGCCTATCATTTGCGAAATGATGGAAGCCTACCATTTACTCATGGTGGAAGAATACTTATTGTATTAGATTTATAGGATTAGTTCATTAGGAGAACAAGACTTGAAATTTGAAGTATACCGATAAATGTTCTGGTGTAATGAATGCATATTGAAAAAAATCTGCCCTTTTTCATCAAAAATTTCACAATTGTTTAGAGAGACGCGCGTATTTAAGAGCGCCCAGGTACATATGTCGATAGAAAGGGTCATTAAGTACATAATGATACACAGGAGATTAGTGATTTTAAGATACGAACGCGATATGTCTGTTTAAAGTGCAATACCCTAGGTAAATAAAGTAGCGCATACCTGTCACAAATTTACTGATAGCACGTACGTAAAATATCGAACTGTTATGTAATGTTTAAAGGAGTGTTTCGATAGTAATTGGTGTAATAAAGGTTGTATTTACTAAGGCGTTCTATTAAGTTGTCATGACGGTATTTAAGAGGAACTTAAGGGGATATTTATAAATGTTTGCCATGATTTTGAACAACTGATACTTGTATCACCACAACGCAGATGAAAGATCGAGATTTGAAGACAACGCCGAAGAAGAGCGACTTCGCGAGACAACGCCTTCCACAACAAATAGAAGAAACAAACAACATGATTAGGATGGAACATCACGGTGTTTACTCTCAAAGTGAATACCTGGTTCTATTGCTAAAAGAAGACCCAACGCCAGACGTTTTCGAAGGACAACAAGTGACGCAACACTGGACACAATACCTGTGACGTTAAACACTATAGGGTAGATGCAGCCGTTTAACTGTTTGACGTGCGTAGATAACGCATTTGGAATGATACTTCCGAGGCCTAAGACATCAAGGAGAACACTGCTATAGTTAATACCTTGTGAGCATTATGGCCAATAGAAGATCTTAATGTCCCGAGAGAAATGAAGACGCTGGGACCATCAACAAACGACAACGAAAACAACAACAACGATGAATACAACGGAAACGACGATCGACGACGCAAGTTAAACAGCGGAAAGCAGAGCTGAATCAACAAACGCATTCCAATTTTCACGGACGTACCTACAATCGGCTTATCTTCAAGACGGCGGCAATGACATTAAATAAACATCGTATTCGCCACGTGACGACTTCAACACTACATGGACGACACCAGACGTATTGAAGGCCAACGACCAACAGATGATGTACTCCGCTACATACCGATTGACATTTATTGTGTCATGTAACAGCTTATAACATATCGTTTATTCTAATGAGTTTATTCTTATGATGGAAATTAATAAGGGGATATTTCAATAATATGTATAGGCAATGTTAAGATGAAGTTTGAGAATTTAATAATACACCTTGGGAGGTATTTGCAAAACTAAGACCTGATTTAAGATTTATTTAAAGTAAGAACGCAAATATGTTTACACTCAGGTGGGGTATAATTGGAATCAATAAAATGGAAAGTCAGACCTGATTTAAGATTAAATCCAAATAAGAACACAATGAGTCCAGAGTCAGCATATAGATACGAGATTGTAAGTAACACACATGGTCAACAAACAGCACAGATGAAAAGGTCACCTATTGTCTGGGGTACAAAAGTTATAGTACTGACGAACGTAACGGGATTACTCTAAACCAATATAAATTGATTAGATTTTAGTGCATTTGGCAAGCAAGTAAATACATGAATAGATTGTTCCTTCTAGAACGTTCTAATAAGTCAACCAATCCGTAATAAGCCCAGACATTGATGACCAATGGAAATTACAAGTAGATTTTATGTAAATTATCCTGGGGATAAAATGCAGTGTTTTAGTTAATAAAAAATGGTCTGCGGTTAGAGATTTGTCACGTCTTCTTGACGTGGTGGCCATGTCGGCCGCCGCGCTGTAAAATTGTACTTCATGAACATTAGAAGCGTTGTGTTAGAAATTATTAAACAGAAATAAATCTCGATGAAAACAGAAATGAACTTTGTTTGTTACTGTGTGTTCTCCACGAACAATGTGTAATTACGCGACAAGATTAACTCAGCAACACCAATATGTCGACAACACTTGCTGTTGTTACCATCGTCGGAATTGGACCGAATGACATACATTTAAACAACCCGGATGTTCGTGCAAGAAAATAAAATCGTTAAACAAAAAATCAGAAAGCAGTTATATTTGTGTTTTTTAATATTCATTTTAATTTATAAAATGCAAATAGACACCAGAGAAACATGTATGCATGATGTATTTTTGACATTTATAGTGTTTTGTATACAAAAACAACAACAACAACATACAGAGTTATTGTTCGTGATGTGTGCGGCGTACTAATACAGTTATACGGTTGTAAAAATGGAAAACCATCGTCATGTCAATTTTTCATCGTGTTTATGTAGGTGTCATAGCTGAGAAATATGTTGTGATCGCTCATTTCAAGGTATGCATTTTTCATAACAGTTCATATTTTTTAAATGGGAGTAGTTTTGATGTGCACAACTGTTTTTAGTGTCATTTTCGAGCCATGCTGGTTTGTTTACATTGTGTTATGAATGAACAAAATGGCGATACCGATCGTCATTAGTGTGAGACGTGTTAATTAGGGGCTGTTCTTCTCAACGGAGATAAATTACATTACAATCCTCTAAGACTTTGTTCTTCAGATATTCATTTTTACATGTGAACAAACACTTTGTGCCCAATCGGTCTCCTTTTTGTGTTTGGACGCCCAACGATTTGGGTATTGTTTCACAGGTCGTTGAACTAATTAATGGACATTCAATTTAAGTATGCAGTTTAGTATTGTAAACTCCAGTGGTGACTGATATATAACTAATTTTAAATCACAGGTTTAAAAGCAGTAGAAAACTTGGTACCCATTTTGTAAAGCATGTTCAATCATTTCAGAAAGTGATATGTCCTTAATTAAAATTTCTGTCCGCGACGAACAACAAGTTGTCCCTTTGCCACGTGTGGAAACTTGTCTGTTTTGTGCGCAACCACATTATCAGTCACATGGTAGTCGATAACGGTAATTTTCAGGTCTTCTTTCGCATCTTCAGATGTGTCTTCTGTTAAAATAAATACAAATATTATAAGTATTATGCACTTAAGAGATATATTGTTGCAGGAAAGAAACACATACGCGAGAAATAATTGATTGGCAAATTAACTTTTTTGTTTCAGATTTCAGAATAAAACAGCGAATAAGTTATTGAAATGAATATCAGTTGAAATGAATCAAAAGATTAAACTCAAATTCATAACAGGAATAATTATCTTCGTGTCTATATTATAGTGTAAATAAAACCACTGCAAAACATGTGAAGAATCTGTCACACACATTACCTGATTAGGTTTGACTATAATTATAAATTTGGTAAATCTGTCGGACAAACATCCTTGATACATGTGGACTTTTCTTATTTCATGTCAGCCCAGGGACCTGTATAGTACGGAATCCGGATAGTGCCATCTATAATTTCGCCCTTCTTTCATCAAGGGCGACACTAGACACACGAAGTGATACACGATATTTTTCGCGACAGTCGCGGCGACGCACGATATTTTTCGCGACAGTCGCGGCGACGCACGATATATTTAACACGATATATCGCCCATGTGTAGGTTGCCCAAAAGGCGATATATCGTGTTAAATATATCGTGCGTCGCCGCGACTGTCGCGAAAAGTATCGTGTATCGCACAATATTTTGTGCGACAGTCGCGGCGACGCTCAATATTTAATTATTCAAATATCGCCCATATTATCCGAATCTCGTGTATCACGGTCTAATTTCAGACACACGAAGCGATTCTCGATATTTCAGTTCGATAATTGATTGAAGCACCGACACTTTTTTTATTGATTTTTTTTTTTACGGGAACACTAACAATTGAAACAAAATCAATATTAGTGCTTATTTAGTCAGAATTCTCAAGTACCGACAATGACGTTTGTATTTATAACTATAGAATGAAACGTTTCGATCATGCCTTGCAAATATGCAGTGTTTGGAGTACTAATATAAAAGGTGTTGCTCAACGCATGATAGATGCAATTTGGCTATATTAGTCACCAGACGCCCCAGAGCTATCACAAATTATACTAGTGCGAGTAACACATGACAGTTCTAATGTTTTGTAGAGAAGTGGTTGCACAGCATCTTTTTATCCCAGTTAATAACAAAGAAATTAATGTGCTACAAATGAGACATTTTGTAATTAGCATATTTTCATAAGTATTTGCGAGCGTATGTCTGGATGAAGAGACACGTTCTTTACCTAGTTTTTGATTGATCGACTAACACAAAAAGATACTTGGCATAGCATAAAAACCGAGCATGTTATTTGAATTAAGTAAATGTTGAATAAATGTTTCATAACACTTAAATAACTCAAACATGAATGCGTGGGAATATATCTAGAGCACAGTTGTGTTTTGTAAAATATTACGACATTTCTTCGTTTTTGAAGTTGAAATGCGAACACAGAGCATACACGGTTGGAAATAACATTTTATATTGACATTCATAACAATTCAAATATGCTTTATCAATTTAATTGGAGCTGATGATAGTTAAATTCTAATATGTAAATCCCACGGTAACATTTGTGTTTAATGTTTATTATTAATAAAGTTCGCGAACAAGGAAATCTAAATTAGACAGATATTATGTACGATTTAAATGTAAAACTCTATATTTTTCTCAATATTTACCCAATGCAGGAATATTAATGGTTCCACACATACAAATGTGAACAAAGGTAGGTTGTGGTGTATAGAAGTGCAGCGTTCAACAATCATAAGTCGAGAACTCTGGCTTGCATATTTCACAATTCTATGCCTTTGTTGGTTTCACATTTTTTCTTGGTTTCCTGTTTTCCTGAAACTACTAGTTCATGATTGAAAATTAAGTTTTTATTACATTTAGAAAGGAAATCATACTGCTTATATGGGTTATATCAAATATTTCAGTTGTGTGTGGTATTTTGTATTTTATACACAATAATGAAAAGTGATATAAGTCCTTGGTGTTATATGTCTGTTTGTTTAGAGGGAAAAAGACAGCACAGGAACTAACGTCTGGGATATCATATCCTTATCAGAAAACAAAACAGTTAATAACTGAAACTGCAAATATAACTCAAATGTATTTAAACATCATCGATTCTATTGGAGAAGTGGTGTTGTGTCCCATATTTGAAACTAGCCAGTACAGTATGTTTCAAGAAGACTCCCGCATGTCTCTGCTAATAACGCCACCAGTGCACGGTGTTGTTAAAGATAAAAAACAAACAACTACAATAACAAAACAATGAACCTAACACACTGCCCTATTCAGGCATTTTGTGTAAAAAAACAACTTGTGGAATGTAACCGGTACACTAAGGTACGACATTGCACCGAAAATGTTTGCAAGCTAAATTTCTAGGAAAAAAACCTCCAAAACTGTTACACGGGAATAAACAGCGAAAGAAATACAATTCCGAATGACAATAATTATGCTTCCAATGTTATTGTCTTTCTGGATTGTATATATCATCACAGTAATGGATAAAAGCAACGTTTGGATTATCAAAAGGTAAATGCAATATATTTTCGAGACAAGTCACTTTATATATACAGCGAGTGTTGCGAAATTATGGTCGGAACGTTTTATATTCATCTATACAGAAATATCGGGGTCTAATCTTTTACCAAAAGGACATTATATTCAACGTAAATTTTGGTACTGATTTAAGAAAACTCAAAAATTATTATTTGATTCCGACACCTTAAAAAGAAAACATCAAGTATTTAATAAAGTTTGGTGTCTTTATACAATGTAATATATTGCTATGTGTATTAACTGTTAAATGAATTGTGATTCCTACCCCCCTCCCCGTAAAAGTCCCATTGGAGTTCTTTTTAAATGGGAGTTAGACGGGGGTTCCCCGTCAAACGCCCGTTGGGATTTATTGACAATGGGGGGATTGACTGGGTCCCCCGTCAAACCTCCCACGGATGTTTAATGGAAATGGGAGTTTCACGGGAGCCCCCGTAAAACTCCAACGGGGGAAGAAAATCTACAAACACTTTATTTTCTTATTTAAGTACTTATTTCTTACAATTATGACTTCAGCATGTGTATTTGTAAACATTTAAACAGAAAACTAAGCATAACATTTAAATTACATTTTTTGTAAAATATAGGTAAAATTCTCCCGTCTGGAAAAATCTCCCATTGGAAAATTGCAATTCTTAACGGGGGAACCAAAACCCAGTTGGGATCCCACGGGGGATGGCAACTTTATCATCAAATAACTCTACTTTTTATAAACATTTTAACTCTTTTTTTCAATTATATGTATGTACACAATGCCCCCTACAAATATGCAAAATTTCATAACAATTGTTCAATAAATAAAAAAAATAAGTTTGCAAATAATCTGGATTTGCAAACTTAATCTGGATACTGTTACAATTCATAACGAGCAAGTTTAAGCCTATACGTTTAATTGTACTTATTCCAGAAAAAATTGTGTGCCTTGTGTATTAAGAAAAATTATTTGAGCCGTGCTTTGTAAAAAGGGAGGTTGAAGCATGTGCGTAAAGTGTCTTCCCAGATAAGCCTGTGCAGTCCGCACAGGCTAATCAGGGACAACCCTTTCCGCCTTAACTGGATTTTTGCTTAGCAGATACTTTCTTTAAACGAACAATATCATAAAAGCGGAAATTGTCGTCCCTGATTAGCCTGTGCGGACTGCACAGACTAATTTGGGACGACACTTTACGCATATGTATTAAACCCCCTTTTAACAGAGCATGGCCCATTTGTAATTGTGTATGTAAGTCTGATTACGTTGATGTTCGGTACCACATCTTCTGCACTTATATTCAAATGCGTTCTATTAATCAACTCAGCATTATGTTCAATAATATTGTATACACTCGCGTTTCAGTAAAAATACGCAAATTCAGTAACGGTATATATAGCCATAATAAAACTTCAGAAAAATTATCAAGTAAAAACTCCTCTTGACTCACACTTTTATTATGAACAAACCAACAGAAATCGTGAGGATGTCTTTATGGTGTTCATCATTTACCTTATACTGAACAAAAAAGATAGTCAACCAGGTTTTCATATGATGATTTGACACGTTTTAAGACACGACAGAACGTTTTCTATTTTGCTTAGTTTATTTTTTTCAAATTATTTTATCGCGCCTACGAGCGGGAAATCTCTTCAAAATTGTATTGGCTCTGGGCAAAGTTAACGTGAGCCTGGGTTAGACAGCTACGTCGAAATACAGCAACAATATGCTTTTAACTCTTTCAGTGCTGGAACCGAATTTTGAAGGCCTTTGCAAACAGTTTGGATCCAGATGAGACGCCACAGAACGTGGCGTCTCATCAGGATCCCAACTGTTTGCTATTCTGATAGTATTCTGTGAAAAAAAATCGAAAAAAATACTAATTGGATAAAATCAGCAGACGACATTTTAGCAGACAAAAAATGTTCCAGCATGCAAAGAGCTAAATATCTAATGCTGGTCCAAACTGCACCACTCGGCAAGTTTTTGTTCATTTCATTTAACGAATTGTAGATTCGGCAAATCCGACGAATATCTGATCAATTTGCTGAAGAAAATCTATTTGCAAAGTGCCAAAAAAGATATTATCTGAAATAATTGTTTAACATGTATATATATTTTTTTATTTTAGCTGAGAGTATGGGTGGGTGTGGGTAGGTTATTTGTGAATTTTGTTCTTTGATATAAGACACTCGTTTTGTCGGTTTCGAGAAATGAATGTATAGATATAAAGAGTTGAACTTAACTGGGTACCTTTTACCAAGATAAAGTTCGACAATTATTGGTTCGCAGTAATACATTTTCAATTAAAGGTAACTTTGTGAGGGACATAACTTTGTTACAAATCATCAGACTGGGACAAGCTGATAGTATGTGTATCTCCTCTTGGTAGCGATTCTTCCATTAAAGCGCATTGAATTACATTATTTAGTTTTTCAGATAGACGGACGAACGGACAGACAAATATATGCTACCCCGCAAAATTATTTCAGGGGGAGCATAAAACATATAGACAACACTTACCCATAGTTTGTTTGGTTGTCTAATTCCAGTATATGTTCCCATTCTTAGGAGGGCTAATTCAGGAAGTATGAACTTCATATAGAAGGTTTGCAATTCGGGTAACATTTCCATCTCCCATAATTTACAGTTACTTTGTATTCGTTCAATGAACATGTCATATGGTTTTGTTCGTCTTACCACTAAATCACATCATGTTTTTTCAAAAATATTTAATTGTCCTTGAATTTGGTAATAAAAGCAATGGGTTTTTTAAGCTGAATTTTACCCTTTACTCATTACAAACAACAATTAGGCACTTTCCCCACAGCTTCTTTTAATAAATATGAATTTGTTTGAAGCAGATTCTTAATTTCCAAAAGTCAATTAGATTATTTTGATAAACAATCCCATCAGTTGAAGCTGCTAGAAAGGGGTATTCTTTACTAATGCTCAATCCAGTTTTCTGTATTTCAATATTTCCTTTAACATTTTTATATTCTATGATACTATTGTCCTCTTGGGCGAGTCCTCTAATTGTATGGATGTTCCCAGATAATTTGGAATACAGCATATGATTGACTAAAGCTGTAGATACATTTGTGTTGCGGCGAGAAATAACCTTTCCAAAGTTTGAGCTAATTAGCCTAATACTTCTTTCTTTTTTTCCATAATTCTGATTGAGATTGATTAATTGTTGTTTTTTCAATATCGCTTATTTCAGTTTCTGTTTTTAATAATTGACATTCATAAAATTGGTCACACACAGTTTTGAGTTGGTCTGGTGGTACATCAGGTGAATCATCCAAATTGCTCCCATAATTAATTTTAGCTTTTTTACAAGTGTTTTCCTTCAAATTTTGATATTTACGTTTACGCCTTAATGATTTACTTTCTGCTTTAGCTTGATATTTGGCACTTGCATAATTTGTCTTTGTTTGTCTGTGCACAGCTTCAAAAAAATACTGTCCACCTTGTTCTTCGGTAACATGTTTAAATGTTCTTACATACCATTCCTCACCAAGGTTTTTTCGCAAAGCACCACCAAAACATCGTGCGTACCTGGATCCTCTCCCACATCGAATCACAACCTTTCCTCCATCAAATTTTGCTCTTATTGCCATCCGGCTTTCGCATAAATTGGTGGTAAAATTTCCTATCAAACGCTCGCTTTTGTTTGCTATTTTATGTTAGTTCCGCTTTTTGACACTGTTTCCTTAATGCAGTTCTGCTGTTTTCCATTTCAAGATGTGAAGGCAATTCACAAAATTCATATTGTTCGTCCATAATTTCATTAAAATAATCATGATCTCCATTTTCATTATTTAATTTATCAACACTGCCAATGCTTTCTTTTTCATTCTTCTTGGTGCAGAAATTACTACATTTATCGTGAAATCCTAAAATGTGATATATTGAGTTTATTATGTCTGTTTTCAATTGTTTAGGGTCATTTTCGGAAGATCTCATTTTATAGTGCATCTCACAGCGGTTGTGAGCCTTACCCGATTTTAGTTTTGTTAGTTTTTCTTTTCCTTTAAGGTGAGGTTTTTCAGCCAAAAGCTTTTCCAGATTTGCTCTTAAGCATTTGAACGTGTGGTTTGCACATTCCAGTTTTTTTTATACTTTTACCCCATACGGGCATTTGTTCTTGAAGTTGGGGATACACAGAACTGTCTCCATCCCCTACCATGTAAATGTATATCAGCCAATGTGTAGATTCTGCTTCAAGGAAGCCCTGAACTATAATATATGTTTCCATTGCCTGGGAACTTTCATGCCAGTTTTTAAAACATTGATGTGGTTTACCTTCAGTATTCGTGTGTTTTGCCCTAGAGCACAATATGCAATACTTATTTCTGACACCAATGTACAAGAGTTTCTTCGTTTCTGCCTCGAAAATAACAGCTACACCACCTGTGTGCTTGTGGGTCCTTTTGGACCATCCACCATCACAAATGACAGTAATATAGGGGATTCCTTCATGAAAATGCCCCTTATCAATAGCTTTACGCCTCTCTTCTGCACCGGCCTTCAACATTTCATCTTTAATGGACTTTGACCACCATTCACCAATTGTGTGTTCCAAGCTAGAAAACATATTTGACGTTATAGCGGGTATATTTAATGTGCTTAGTTGTTCTTGCAGGTCAGTTGCACCTCCTCCACTAGCCATAGTTCCCCAAACAGCTCTAACATTAAGGTCGAAAAGTCCATTTCCCTGTCTTTTACTTGTTTCCAGTTTGAACTCATTATTACATCCGGCACATATCGCCATCAAGATGCTAAAAAGTCCACTCTTGCATTTTTCATATTTAAGAGTCATGGGACTTTCATTTTTTGTTGCAATAATAATTACTTTGGGACACAAACATACATGCGCTGTAATGGTAGATATATGTTCTTGCAAACAATCTAAATTAATCACACGATTACCTGTCAATTCTTTCTTGTATGTATTCATTCTTAATTTCTATTTATTTTTACCACTCTTTAGTAGTCTGCTGCTCCCCGCAGAATTGCATCTTATGCGACGCACTACCAACTTTGTTCCACAATTATTTGTAATTGTCACTATTTGATATGGACATGTTTATCAACACCAGTTTTATATTTTTCTTTCATGTGACGAAATAAAGCTGACTGTTTTCTCTTACTCCTTCGACTGTTGCGGCCAACAGCTTGTCCAAACAACCTTTTATTTATTCCATACTTGTCCTTCTTCATTACAGTCATAATTAAAACAATTGTAAAACAGAGAAGTGCACAAAACATGAAGTTTAAAGCACGAAACAAACTTTTAGTCGAATACGCTACACACTGTGACACGTATGATCCACCATACTTTTTTCAATTTTCATTCACGTAATTTTACGTTACGATACACGGTGAGACTTACCTTATTAATATCGAAACATCGAAAAACAACATTATTAAACGGTTGGTTGACTATTGTTCATATAAGTTAATAAACGTATTTCAATGATTAACTTACCTTAATCAAGAACAGATTAACTCAGCAACACCAATTTGTCGACAACACTTGCTGTTGTTACCATCGTCGGAAATAGGACCGAATGACATACAATATTAAACAACCCGGATGTTCGTGCAAGAAAATAAAATCGTTCAACAAAAAATCAGAAAGCAGTTATATTTGTGTTTTTTAATATTCATTTTAATTTATAAAATGCAAATAGACACCAGAGAAACATGTATGCATGATGTATGTTTCACATTTATAGTGTTTTGTATACAAAAACAACAACAACAACATACAGAGATATCGTTCGTGATGTGTGCGGCGTACTAATACAGTTATACGGTTGTAAAAATGGAAAACCATCGTAATGTCAATTTTTCATCGTGTTTATTTGGATGTCAGAGCTGAGAAATATGTTGTGATCGTTCATTTCAAGATATGCATTTTTCATAATAGTTCATATTTTTTAAATGGGAGTAGTTTTGATGTGCACAACTGTTTTTAGTGTCATTTTCGAGCCATGCTGGTTTGTTTACATTGTGTTATGAATTAACAAAATGGCGATACCGATCGTCATTAGTATGAGACGTGTTAATGAGGGACTGTTCTTCTCGACGGAGGTAAATTTCATTACAATCTCTAAGACTTTGTTCTGCAGATATTCATTTTTACATGTGAACAAACACTTTGTGTCCAATCGGTCTCCTATTTGTGTTTGGACGCCCAGCGATTTGGGTATTGTTTCACAGGTCGTAGAACTAATTAATGGACATATTCAATTTAAGTATGCAGTTTAGTATTGTAAACTCCAGTGGTGACTGATATATAACTAATTTTAAATCACAGGTTTTAAGCAGTAGAAAACTTATCCATTTTGTAAAGCATGTTCAATCATTTCAGAAAGTGATATGTCCTTAATTAAAATTTCTGTCCCCGACGAACAGCAAGTTGTCCATTTGCCACTTGTGGAAACTTGTCTGTTTTGTGCGCAACCACATTATCAGTCACATGGTAGTCGATAACGGTAATTTTCAGGTCTTCTTTCGCATCTTCATATGAGTCGTCTGTTAAAATAAATACAAATATTATAAGTATTATGCACTTAAGAGATATATTGTTGCAGGACAGAAACACATACACGCGAAATAATTGATTGGCAAATTAAATATTTTGTTTCAGATTTCAGAATAAAACAGCGAATTAAGTTATTGAAATGAGCATCAGTTGAAATAAATCAAAAGATTGAACTCAAATTCATAACAGGAATAATTGTCTTCGTGTCTATATTATAGTGTTAATAAAACCACTGCAAAACATGTGAAGAATCTGTCACACACATTACCTGATAAGGTTGGACTATAATTATAAATTTGGTGAATCTGTCGGACAAACATCCTTGATACAGGTGCACTTTTCTTATTTCTTGTCAGCCCAGGGACCTGTATAGTACGGAATCCGGATAGTGCCATCTATAATTTCGCCCTTCTTTCATCAAGGGCGACACTAGACATACGAAGAGATACACGATATTTTTCGCGACAGTAGCGGCGACGCACGATATTTTTCGCGACAGTCGCGGCGACGCACGATATATTTAACACGATATATCGCCCTTGTGAAGGTAGCCCAAAAGGCGATATATCTTGTTAAATATATCGTGCGTCGCCACGACTGTCGCGCAAAATATCGAGTATCGCTTCGTGTGTCTAGTGTCGCGGTCAGAAATTAGACCGCGATACACGAGATTCGGATAATATGGGCGATATTTGAATAATAAGATATCGTGTGTCGCCGCGACTGTCGCGCAAAATATCGTGCGTCGCTTCGTGTGTCTAGTGTCGCCCTTTAAACGCGAGACACAACACACGAAGCGATACAGGAATTTTTTTCGCGGCGACGCACGATATATTTAACACGATATATCGCCTTTTGAGCTACCTACACAAGGGCGATATATCGTGTTAAATATATCGTATGTCGCCGTGACTGTCGCGAAAAATATCGTGCGTCGCCGCGACTGTTTCGAAAAATATCGTGCGTCGCCGCGACTGTCGCGCAAAATATCGTGTATCGCTTCGTGTGTCTAGTGCCGCCATTGATGAAAGAAGGGCAAGATTATAGATGGTACTATCCAGATTCCGTAGTATAGGTTACTGGTTAGACATAATGTTTACGGTGTGAAAATATTGTTCAGACATTGTACGTTGGTGTCAGATTCGTCTAATAAACTTGTTTTGCGGAATCTGCACACACATACGTCGGTGTTGACGCGTAAATGTTTATTTTTTCGATTTCGAGAGCTAATCGTCACATACTCTTAATCTAGGGCGGTATTTACAAAGATCGTTATGGAAATATTAACTTAAATTTAGTTGCAGTGAGAATTTCAGATCAAATTGCATTCATGAAATCCAATGTTTCCTGTTTTCAAAAGGATTTCCCATTGAAGCAATTTCTACGATTTCTTATTTAAGCAAATTGTACTTGTTATTTTGATATAATCTAGGGCTGTGTTTGTGAAACACAATGCCCCCTACTGCGCCACTTTGAAGCCATACATTTGACCTTTGATCTTGATAGATGACCTTGACCTTTCACCACTCAAAATGTGCAGCTCCACGAGATAAAAAATGCATGCCAAATATCAAGTTGCTATCTTCAATATTGCAAAAGTTATGACCAAGTTTAAAGTTTTGGAACATACACACAGACACACACATACAATGACAGACAGACAGACAGGCCAAAAACAATATACCCCCGATCATTCGATCCGGTGGCATAACAACTTTACATAAGGTAGCAAGGAACTAAAAGAATTTATTAAACTTAAGGCAAATCCCGAAGTCTTTGCTCAGGAGATTTGTGAACATGAGTCGTGAGCCATTCAGTTCGAGAATTGATTGAAGCACCGACATTTTTTAATTGATTATTTTTTTACGGAAACACTAACAATTGAAACAAAATCAATATTAGTGCTTATTTAGTCAGAATACTCAAGTACCGACAATGACGTTTGTATTTATAACTAAAAATGAAACGTTTCGACCATGCCTTGCAAATATGCAGTGTTTGGAGTACTAATATAAAAGGTGTTGCTCAACGCATGATAGATGCACTTGGGCTATATTAGGCACCAGACGCCCCAGGGCTATCACAAATTATACTAGTGCGAGTAACACATGACAGTTCTAATGTTTTGTAGAGAAGTGGTTGCACAGCATCTTTTAATCCCAGTTAATAACAAAGAAATTAATGTGCTACAAATGAGACATTTTGTAATTAGCATATTTTCATAAGTATTTGCGAGCGTATGTCTGGATAAAGAGACACGTTCTTTACCTTGTTTTTGATTGATCGACTAACACAAAAAGATACTTGGCATATCATAAAAACCGAGCACGTTATTTGAATTAAGTAAATATTGAATAATTTTTTCATAACTCTTAAATAACTCAAACATGAATGCTGTGTTTTTTGTCCGTCACGAAAGAAAACACAGACCAATAATAAATGTATAAATTACCAGTTACTTCTTCTTCGTCATTGGTTCGAATAGTATCATCTTGCCCCCCACGATTGTAATCTTTATCATTATCATTATCGCTTCCCGTGCACTTTCTGAGCTCTTGTCTGCCAGTTATTGATGCTTACTCGGACACGATCGGGGTCTCTCGGACACCTCTAGGTTCAATTTACACGCGCAGATTACGCGGGTTTTCAATCAGGTTCTTGACTTCATTTCCGGAACTGTGTTCCACGCTGACAGGAGCGTCGCGCGACACTATGCCATAATTAAACGTAGTTCGTCTGCTTCTTGGCACGACGAGCGGAATTCGTTGAGGACTTGTCTGTTCAAGTTCAATGTCCAAATCAATAGGTATATCTCGTCGGTTATCGTTAGTAATGTCATCACTTTCCGAAAGGAAGGTCGAATTCGCATTGTGTCTGCTTCTTGGCACGATTCGTGAAATTCGTCGAGAACTGGTCTCTTCCAGTGCAATATCCAAATTAATCGGAAAATCTCTGCTGCGGATATCGTTAGTTGCGTCATCACTCTCCGAAAGGTAGGTTGAATTCGAACTTTGTCCGCTTCTTAAAATGATGCGCGGAATTCGACGAGAACTGGTCTGTTCCAGTTCAATATCCAAATTAATCGGAATATGGCGGGGAGAATCGTTAGTAAAGTCATCACTTTCCGATAAATAAGTCGAGTTTGTTGCCAGAGATAGTCGGGCCGATGGTTGAGAGGAGACCGATTCAAAGCTGTCCAGCAAAGACCTATGGCGTAACATTCTTGTCGGAAAAATTGGTTCTAAGTGAATGAAACCGTCCATTCTTAGTAAAAGTATGGCTTGCTCTTTAAACAAAATGTATTCACTGGAAATAAATTCCTTTAACCAATCTTTACACTTCGTTAAATATTTGTCGTTTCACCAGCTTGATTGTTTGGATAACAATTAAATACCTTTGATGTTATATAATCCAAGTGAATTCCAATGGTACTAGTTATGATTGAAAATATAGTCCTAAAATAAAAATTTTAAATGAAAGAAGTAAACGTGTAACAAACTCACGAACAACAGAGGTAAACTGGACCCAATTTAATTGCACAAGTTTACACCCGTCATACGTGTAGGCATGTTTTATGTCTACTAATAAATGGACAACTATTAAGATGTTACAAATTTACAAATAATTTTCTTGACAAATAGTTTTGGAAAGCTGACCGTTTCGCTGCAAGCATGAGAGTCGGATGACATCTTAATTATACAAAAGAAAACGCGCTGAGCGTAGTTTGAAAGACTTACTGAAATACATCTGTAACTTATGGATTTTAGTTTTTTTTTAAACAATTTATTGTACACTGGGAATATATCCAGAGCACAGGTGTGTTTTGTAAAATATTACGACATTTCTTAGTTTTTGAATTTGAAATGCGAACACAGGGCATACACGGTTTGAAATAACATTTTATATTGACATCCATAACAATTCAAATATGCTTTATCAATTTAATTGGAGCTGATGTTAGTTAAATTTTAATATGTAAATCTCACGGTTACATTTGTGTTTAATGTTTATTATTAATAAAGTTCGCGAACAAGGAAATCTGAATTAGACAGATATTATGTACGATTTAAATGTAAAACTCTATATTATCTCAATATTTACCAAATGCAGAGATATTAACGAAGAATTTAAACCGTTTTCTAATGGTTCCACACATACAAATGTGTTTATTTCAGCATAATTCATAACGAGCAAGTTTAAGCCTATACGTTTAATCAGTCCGCACAGGCTAATCAGGGACCACCCTTTCCGCCTAAACTGGATTTTCGCTTAGCAGATACTTTCTTTAAACGAAAAATATCATAAAAGCGGAAATTGTCGACCCTGATTAGCCTGTGCGGACTTCAAAGACTAATTTGGGACGACACTTTCCTCACATGCATTAAACCCCCTTTTCACAGAGCATGGCCCATTTGTAATTGTGTATGTAAGTCTGATTACGTTGATGTTGGGTACCACATCTTCTGCACTTATATTCAAGTGTGTTATATTAATCAACTCAGCATTAAGTTCAATAATATTGTATACACTCGCTTTTCAGTAAAAATACGCGAATTCAGTAACGGTTTATATAGCCATAATAAAACTTCAGAAAAATTATCCAGAGATAAACTCCTCTTGACTCACACTTTTATTATGAACAAACCCACAGAAATCGTGAGAACGTCACTATGGTGTTCATCCTTTACCTTATACTGAACAAAAAAGATAGTCAACCAGGTTTTCATATGGTGATTTAACACATTTGAAGACACGACAGAACGTTTTCTATTTTGCTTAGTTTATTTTTTTTTTCAAATTATTGTATCGCGCCTACGAGCGGGAAATCTCTCAAACATTGTATTGGCTCTGGGCAAAGTTAAGGTGAGCCTGGTTTAGACAGCTACGTCGAAATACAACAACAATATGCTTTTAACTCTTTCAGTGCTGGAACCGACTTTTGAAGGCCTTTGCAAACAGTTTGGATCCAGATGAGACGCCACAGAACGTGGCGTCTCATCAGGATCCAAACTGTTTGCTATTCTGATAGTATTCTGTGAAAAAAAATCGAAGAAAATGCTAATTTTATAAATTTAGCAGATGACATTTTAGCAGACGACAAATTTCCCAGCATGCAAAGGGTTAAATATCGAATGCTGGTCCAAACTGCACCAATCGGCAAGTTTTTGTTCATTTAATTTAACGAATTGTAGGTTCGGCAAATCCGACGAATATCTGATCAATTTTCTGTAGAAAATATATTTGCAAAGTGTCAATCAAGATATTATCTGAAATAATTGTTTAACATGTATATTTTTTTTTTTTTTTTTTTATATTTTAGCCGAGATTATGGGTGGGTAGTTTATTTGTGAATCTTGTTCTTTGATATAAGACACTCGTTTTGTCGGTTTCGTGAAATGAATGTATAGATATGAAGAGTTGAACTTAACTGGGTACCTTTTACCAAGATAAGGTTCGAAAATTATTGGTTCGGAGTAATATATTTTAGTTGACGTCTCCTATTCGACAGTATTTTAAACATTTGGTGATGTAAAAGCGTTTTGATACAGTTTTCTGCACATATCGACAAACAAAAAACAATTAAATATCCAAAAACAACATCGTTAAAGAAATGAAAGTATGCATTTTACAAGCCAAAATAAAGTTAACATAGCAGGATGTTATTTATAAAAAAAAATTGTGTTAATAACAACAAATTGGTTATGAAAAGTCAGAGAGAAAAAAACATCATAGAAGTGTATATTGTGTTGTCCGCATTGTGGTGAAGTAGGGGGCGGTCAGTGTAGAAGAGGGGCACTCCATGTCCAGGTTTTTCCAGATGGTTACACAGACTGTCGTCTACGACAACCGCTTTGCTGCAAATATAAATCAGTATAGTGGAATCTGTCTGAGGCTCTATGGAGTCTCTATCACGCATGCGCAAAACTATCATCAGGGGTTGTGAACCGTTATACATTCCCTTTCACGGAGAATAAATAAATCTAATAGAAATGGCCAAAAATGCACAAAGAATTAAACTCTTTAAACGATGAGTATGTTATTAATCACACCATTGAAAGTGTCTTTAATTGAGGAATTATAATTGTTGCCATATCAAACAGTTTTTTAATGTTAATATATATGCATATAACGTAATGCTATGTTAATGGATATGCGTTGTACACATAACATTAACTTATAAAGGCGGATTCAATGGTATGGAAGGTACTAGGGACAGGAAAATATACTTTAAAAAAAGTTCTCGCACAAATTAATGTGGATTGCACTATTTCTACAATTATAGCCTTTTACTTGCTGTAAAATGTTTTTGAAATACGCTATTAAGTCGCGGTTTCATGGTTTCATTAGCGGACAGGGTAATTTCTGAGCAGTCTGCGCTCGCTGGTCTGGAACTACGCTGGTCTCTTATGGTATAAGACCCATTTTCGCATGGCGCGCCTCAATATGGGAGCAAATTAACATTCCTGGCATGGGAAAACGATGCGTAAGTAATAAAAAATTCAATGGTCAAAATAATATTTTAAAATGACATTTACCTTTTCGTGCTAATCCAGAATACAAAGTGTTATGAATTTATGTTATACCATTATAAACTTGTAAACGAAATTTGAAACCGTAAACACTTCATAGATTGGATGAGTAGTATTGCATTCATTTTGAACATAGTTGCATATTAAAGTGCAATTTCGGTAAATCTATATATTGTTCGTGTATTATCACGCGTTTTGTGAACATGTTATTTTATTCCATCAAGTGGGTTATTTTCTTCATTAGCGGCAACGAGCAGTACAAAGGGACAGGTTTCAACCGCGAAAACGTTTCATATAAATGAACACTCACGCGCATGTGGCCAGGCAGGCGTTTCCATACCAGGCAACTGCCTCTCCGAGGGGTTGTCCGCACACTGGGGCGATAATCTTAGGGCATGGGCATGTCAACTCTAAAACGATAAATTAATAAAAATTGCTAATAGTAGTAAATACATGAATGTAAGGAATCAGAAGGAAGAAAACTATTGTCCCCCAAAGCACTTTATTTAAGGAAAATGAACATTTGCACACGCAAAATATAACAATTACACACGTTTGACAGCAAAATTCAAAATCCTATATGATTTAAACAATCGTTTAAATGTATGTTTTCTTTCAATTCGGATTTGTTACTTGAACGCTTGCCAGCAAGGATGGATCCTGCCGTGCTTGGTATTTAACATGTTTAAGGCACTTACATACATACAAAGCGAAATTACTGGCTGCACCATTGACAGTTGCTGGAAGACAATAATTGCATTGCATTCAAAACATCACCGGTAAAATCCAAATGTATTATACAAACATAAAATAAAAGAGACGTGCTCATTCTGCATATCATTACACATAAAATGCATAATAATGTAATGACGTAAGTGATTTGCAGTCGCAATTTAGACGTTTAAAACCTGAAATTGACCTTAATCCATGCTCGTAAAGTGTTCTACCACTTTGACATAATATTATTATTGACATAACTGAAATCACTGTATGCGATTTATGATTTTATTTAATATAAACTTGTATAAAATCTTCAATATCTCACACACACGCACACACACTAATATATACACATAAAACTATTGCAAGGTAACACTTGTTGAAATAGAATACTGAATGCATATTTAAAAGCATTCTGGACATTTGTGATTCACCGTTGGAATTCGCAAATAACTGCGTATTTGGTTATGTAAACATTGGGTTCTCTGTATTTAAATTTGGCGCTAAAGTTAGAGACTGTTTGCATAATTATGCCAATTCAAAATCGTCGATTCCAAATTACATAAAATGACATCTTGAAAAAAATATTGTCAATTTCGTTTAAATGCGTATTGCAGAAAAGCAGAATATCGAGCTTTACATCGCAAGTTATAATGGAGATACTGTTCATTAACAGAGTGCGTATTAAGTTAAAATATTGACAGACGAACCATAAGTGGTAATTAGATGCAATATCTCCACATTAATGTAGTGAAAATTTGATAATGTGTTGTGTTTTTTCCGTAAAGGTGTTCATTAACCGCACTCGATTTTCCTGTCTGAGAAAACGTTTCTTTATAAAGTTACGATGGTGTTTTAATCAATCTTTTCAGCTTGTATTAAATTATGTTAAACGATTCGATTTTGCGTAAATCATTCGCATTAAATCTCATAAAATATGGGATTTTTTTCTTTAAAAGAAAATTGAACGAAAAGCGTTTAAGTTGTAAAGACTTTCAACTAAACAATCATGTATCATTTAAAAAAGTAAGGAATATTATTATCTGACACAAAAAACTTAGTCAGTTGCGAAACGTAGAGATGGAAATTATCCGTCAAAAGCACACAGGGTGAGTCAACAACATACCATTTAAAGTCGCAAGAAGAAGAAAGTCGCATCCTTACTCGTCATACTGTCAACTGAACTTGCAGAACTGGAAGTCTGAATTGCAATATGAATGCAATTAATAAGGATTTAAAATTAAAAACTTAAACCATTGGCAAAATTAGCACAAAAATGGCATAAACATGTCCAATCACTTATCATAACATATAATTCAAGTAGTTACCTTTTCACTGTAATTCTAAAGAAAAGTATTTAACTGTGATAACACTTTGCCCTTATATTAAGCCCATACATATATATAAGATGCTGACTGAAAGGTTATATAAGATGTATTTTCTTAAATATAAGTATGTCAACACACATTGAAATTCAATTTGGCAAGAGATTTGACAAGGCTTCTTACAGTAACATCAATAAAAATCAAATACACTCTCGCTATGAAACAAACTGCTAAAAAGGAACTAGTATTTTGAATGTTAAAAAGTTTAAACAGTTTCAAACAGCTCTATATGTTTTACAAAGGTAGACCACTTTTTAAGAATGCCAAACAGGTCTTCTTTCTTTCATTTTGTTGTTTTAAATGTCTAACACAAAACAAGTTGTTCAAACTTTTACCTGAAAAAGTCCAACCACACGTATGGGAACAAAATCTCTGTACATGAATTTATTTACCTAAAAGTTTGACAAAAATAGTAATGATGTTGAGGTTAGTTAACCTAGTGGATGCAATTTTTTCGCTAAATATAACCATAACATATGTTGTATGATATTTAGTTACATAAATAACTCTTTAATCAGTTTCATAAGGATGATAAACACCATCTCTACAATGCCGTAATGTAGGGGATTGCGGTACCTGGTAGAGAATACATGGTTTCACCGATTACTGAAATCTCGGTAAGTGTTGTGTTTGTGGCCATTTTACGTGCTTATACACAAAATAATGAATCCATTTATTATTTAAAACAAACATTATATTTCATTATTTCACTGGGTAAAAAAAGTTGTCCTCTCTTAATTTCGTTTCTTAAACTTAGTTGAAGCTATGTTGTGTCCATAACAATTATATGTACAGCACTTCATAAAAACAATTTAAGAGTCTTAATATACATCAGTGTTGACCTCACCATGAAGTAGCATAAACTCCATTCCAATTATTAGAATGTAACGGTATGATTGTTCATAATAGGAGATTTTACAAATGTTACACTTGATTTGTTAATGCATACCAATTCCTTACTTACTAAATTAACAATAAATTATTGAAAAGAAGTCAACAAAAATTAGTTAAACCATAACAGCATGTCCTCAATTTTAGTTATGTATGCAGCGACTACAGCCCTACATGAACCTTGTATTTAGTATAATGTAACTTGAACGGAGAACTTGCCATAGGGTTTCTTGTGTTTTCGAACAAATAGGGAACGTCTCCAAGTGAGATTATTCATATTTGTCTTAAACTTTTTAAAAAGATATTACATATATTCGCATCATTTAACATTGGCAGTTTGTATTGTTGATAGTTATTATATGTGTCTTGTCCCAAATTAGTATTCAACCCTTCTTCTGGGATTTGAGTACGTAAAACATGCATCTGACGAAATACGAAGTTAAAGTACTACATTTTTATCTTCAGAAACATTTGTCTATTTATATTGTTTTACAACTTTTCGTTTACAATGGTTTTGACTTGATCTGGAAGTTATTTATACATGCCTTGATCTTTTGATTGATTTTAGAACTCAGTCTTGACATGATAATTTCGGGCCGCTAATTTCGGTGTATCTATGTACGAGTATAAAACTGGAAATAAACCATTCTTGCCCCTTCATTGTTAATGCTCTAGTGGTAATGACAAAAACATGAATGAAGTTGTGTATTTCCATCTCACACCATTATTATTGTTAAAGGATCACGAAAATCTTTTGATGTCTGGAAAACCCCATCCCATAACGTCTAGAAAAACATCAGGTTACTTTGAAACGCCATAACATGGAATGGAATAACACCTGAGTAAACACATATTGATTAGCTTCCTTAAGATGAGAAGTAATTTAGAAGTAAGGGAAATGAAGCAAGCCGTGGGATTCAACGTCATAGAGTATGTTCAAAGCTTACCAACTATGCAGGTTATTTACAATTGTCAAAATACGATCCCATGATGTATTTTGTTATATTTTCATATGCATTATTTGCATATAATTATAGGCGTTAAAGGTGGATTACATTTACTGACAACCATGACCATAAACAAACACTTCAGCTTCAACAAATGGATTGCTGACAATCCTGAAGACTTGACCATTCATTAAACAATAGTCTGCAATGAGATAGACTTTTCACAACTGATTTCTTCTGATGTTTCTAAAATAACTAAGTAAAACCAATTTCGTCTGTTTTCCATGCATGCAATAAATCTCCCTTGCGATAACAACGTAATTTTGTTAAAGGAAATGTATCTGAATAATTTTGAGTGTGCGAAACAATTTTATTACGATATGTATCTGGGTTTTTTCAATGAAGGTATTTGTTTTAAATAATATATAATTAAACTGAACTATCACATATGTTTTTGCAATTACTCCAATTTTTCCATTATATCCGATTCAGAAACTCTCTTCCTTTATCTTCATGAATGTTACAAAGTTAATGTAAAAGATAATTCGATTTTTTAGTGAATACTAGTATTAATTACAATAGCTCTGGCTTTTTTTATGGTCATATTTATTTACACAGAACACCACGCGAGCATTATGATTATTTATATCGAAGAGTAAATCATAAACAATTATTGTTTCACATAAATGAACAAGACGAAACAGTTATACAACCACCTTATGCATTATAATATTAAAATGATATATCATAAAAAAAATATCAGGATCTGTCTACAAATTTAACATATTTTATGTTTATATTACAAATTGTTTTTATAATTGTTTTATTTGTTTTTGTTACTTTCATTTTTGTTTTGCACAAAACACAACTCCTCTTATGAAATGATGAATTTAAAAGATTAACACTAGCTCTAATAATTTTAGCTTCATTATGTTTTAATTTTAATTTGCTATAAAAGACCCTTTCAGTTATTGCCGGTTTTTAATTATTTCCCTTGTGTGACGTCATTCGAGGATTATAGAGTGTATCGATTGTAAACGAGAACAGAGATCTTGTTTGAAAATGTTTTTTTTCAACGATGTAAATGGACTGAACATATGCACAAATAAGTTTGTACTTACTTAATTGTTAAAAATGTATTCTTTTCTAATGAAATTTCGATATTCGGTTTATACTACTGATAAGCAGCGGTATTGTTCATCAGAGAACGTGATCGGAAGACTAAATACTGAAAGTCCCACAAAACAAAACAACTAAATAAGCCTTATTCTTTCTAATAGTAAGACATTTATAAATGATGTTTAAAAAATAATGAAACATATATGTATTTGGCCACAATTATAAGTGGTGTGGATATTGTTGTTGTTCATCAGCGATCGAATGTGTATGAGGTGCATTTAATCAATTGTATAACAAAGCCCTAAAAAGCGGAATACATAACAATTGTTAAATTTTATCATTTTCTTTTCCATTGAATGAACTTTCGTTTCGTTTCCATTGAATAACAATATTAATAATTGTAAGCATACAAATGGAAAGTGATGTGGATAGTGATATTTTTTACCAGCGATCGAAAGTGCATTTCAATTATAAAACCAAGCCCTAACAGGCGGAATACATTACAATTTTTCTAATGCTGTGGTGATGTTCATTTACTGCCACATTGAATGGATTTTCGTTTCCTTTACATTGAATGACAATATTTATAAATTGTAGCATACATACGGAAAAGAACTCTGCATAGTTTTTTAATGTTATTTTTTTGAAGCAACTGATCAGTATTTTGCCTTTAAAATTTGTCTAACGTGACTGCTATGCCAAGGGGGATGACATGGGTGTATCATAAATTAAAAACCTATGTTTAGGTCCCTAGGTTTATTACACCTTGTTTTTTTTGTAATTGTCTGGACTGTATCCGATAATAACGAGATAATCGGGTTGTGTTGAACAAAGGTGCAATACAAATGCTGCAACAAAGAGTGTCAACATTGGTGTGAACAATTAAATCAAACAATAACATTAATCAAGAGAATTTATTTTATGTGTAACAAGGTAAGTTTTTTTCAGACAAATAAAGGTTCAAATCAGGTACAATATGTTGCGTAAATAAAATCGATCTATTTGTCGTTTGTTTTCATCATTATTTGTTTTCTTTCGTTAAATTTAATTTATTCTGAAATAAATTCAATTTATGATAATTTTTTAAACAAAAAATGGTCGCGAAGACGTGCCAAGTATGGAGATTTTTGTCGTAACAACATACCGAGCTCTTACATTGTGTTCTAATTCCGATTTCAACAAAAACAAATAATAACAACAATAATATCGTTTCAAAAATGCATTTCCTTGCATGCATATGTTTTATTCAGACATAATTAGTAAAATTTTATTTCATATTTTGCATGATTATCATAAAAAACGATGATTTTGTCAACCTTCAAGTTATACGCTTATATGAATTCCACCTCTTTTTGCCAACCAGTGGGCGGAGTCTAAACTTTGCAGGTGGGGTGAATTGACACTTAATTCCCATTTTCAATGATAAAGGTCATGTTCCCAAGTGGTAAAAAAGCGCTCAAATCATACGCCAATGAACAATACCATTAAAATATAATCGTTCGGCGCTTTTTTCAATATTTGGCATTTGAATAAAATAATAACGTTTAAAGTTTAGTGGATACAGTACGGGATTTGTCTTGCGGCACACAGGGTTATTGAACGGAATGTTCAATGTATTTTCACGCTTCAACGTACAAAAATGAAATATGCGAAAAGCGATAGCTTTAATAGGCGTCAATATAAAACAAAATGAAATACTTGTGCAATTTAAGCATATATAGTGCAAGAGACGTTGATATTATCAGCGACACTGTACAATTTTCTCTCTGGCGGATTTTGTATCATGTTATTACGTCACATCCGGTTAAGGGACACAACTCTTACACTAGTGAATGCGAATAATTGAAAGGGTCTATTGTTCCTTTTTTCCTTAAATTGATACTATAGTTTTATGTACATGACAAAAAGAATTCAAAGATGAACAAAATGTGGTTACGTATTTTTTTCTACTAAACTATCTGTAATGTGTTTCACAAAAAGATGCATATAACTATGCGGTTTGCGACCAGGTTAATTAAGAAATAAAAACGACAAAAAAATACATCAACACAAGAACACACTATTTTTCCGAATGGTAGTATTGTGATTTAATTGGGTGAACCATGCATACTGGGTTGATATTCAATGAACCAAACATGTGCATCGCCGAAACTTTCATAATTCCAGGTATAGCCACATGTATTTAAATACTGTAGGAATCAATTTTCGAGCTGTCAAAACTCATGAACAAACAAGACTATTGTCAAGCAATATGGTACCCTACCGGTGAAACTCCACCATTGTCAGATTTTTTTATTTTGTTGCCATAGCAACCAGAATTTTCGACGTAGGAACATATTAAGAACTTTTAAAGTTATCGCAGGATCCTGAAAAGTATGACAGACTGACTGACTGACTGACGGACACACAGAGCGCAAGGGACAATAACCGTCATTGTAAAACATACTAGTAGCTTAGAGACATTTTTCACTGGAATCGATTTGAAATACCTTTTTTGAAGATTCCCATGGTCAACTGTATCGAAAATTGGTTCAGAATGTAGGGGTCGCACGTGCAGTCTCCGCTGTAATTAAGCATACAAATTTGTCTCCAGGGTTACTCACACAATTAAGTCTCTTGCATGGATCTCAATTACGAAACTAGCAACTGTAAATGGTTCGATTGCCACATCATGATTTTCTCTCATGACTGTTATGAGAGAAAATCTATTAGCACTCCATACAAATTCATCCAATTATTGCAGTACCGCTTCTAGAGCTTGCAATTATAAATGCATGTGTGGCAAATTACAAGGCGGCGTATTCATTCTCTACCTACAAAAACAAGAACAATATTACAAAGATTTACCTCCTTCTAAGCGTGATTCCTGTTGACATTCATTAAAAGGTTGGGCATGAATAGCAAATGAATTGTAGAAAAAATAATGTTATCTTTTAATTTAAAGCCATTATATTTGAAATGGCCGCCTTTTAGAACTATTGATTTAAAGACTCGCGTAGTGAAAAACCAAGTAATCAATATATAAATCTTACCCTACTGAGCATCAGCATTGAGCCCTTATTATAAGCAAAGTTATCTTTTCGAAGAATTTAATACTACTTATGATCAAATAAATGTTTCAAAAGACACGTATATGAACACACCTAGTAATTAAAAGGTTAATCGTACCCGAGTGAACATCGAACGTTGTGCCCTTATTAAAACATCTCTTTGAAAACTGTAAGATATTAATGATCAAAGAAATTTTTCAAAAGACTCGCATTTTAACACACCTAGTAATTAAAAGGTTAATCTTACCCTGGTGAACATCAAACGTTGATGAGACCATGATTAATGAAATATGCATTTTCACGTTTCATGTCTTTAATTTCGCATTCTTTCTTATTGAATATCCCTTCAATGTACAAAGGTTAAAACAAAGGCACATGCAAACTTCGTTTCGACCTTTTTCAATATCACGATGATAGCTCGATTACCACAACTATTCCGCTCACCATCAAAATGTTATACTTCTGACAAGAGCACCGTATCCTTCTGACGAAAATAAACATGGCGGACGAAGCAATGTCAGGAAAGTGTGTGACAAAATGTTTTATTATAAGACACTGCAAAATAATTGCCACTTGCGAAGCACTACATCGAACTTCTGAACCAATATGTCGTCTATTTAATAGCTTACCAGTCGTGAAATATTAAGCATGACTTTGAAATAGTGTTGACAAAAAGTCGTGTCGCGATCGACACCATTCGTACTTGTGAGAAAAAATGTAATAATCAGATAATTGTCGATGTGT
Organism: Dreissena polymorpha; assembly: GCF_020536995.1. Classification (NCBI taxonomy): domain Eukaryota; kingdom Metazoa; phylum Mollusca; class Bivalvia; order Myida; family Dreissenidae; genus Dreissena; species Dreissena polymorpha. The sequence continues at coordinate 88,595,418 of NC_068362.1, forward strand.
CAGGCCTGATGTGACAGACTTAAATTATTGTATATATAAAAAGGACATGTCATACGAACCTGTTTGTTTAAATATCTGTTAAATGCCTTTTGTTTGGTGAAAACATGCATGACTTACATAAATATCGATGCACCGCGCAACACTGATTATAAACACCGTATTTATATTCCTTGTCACTGAAATTCGTGGCACCGTTAACTTCTGCACATGGTTATTAATGATAAGCTAGAACGAGACATCGTGAGCTGAATTTATTTATTTATTTACGATAATCTTCCATTTATAAAAGTTACATGTCCCAGAATTGATCTTGAAAATGATGGCATGCTTGCACCAAAAAAGGTTCACCGGGATCGATTGTCTTGCTTTCCAGTACGTGGGGGGCATATGTTTAAGTCTCATGTTTCAATCTATCTATATTGTTGTGGTAAAATACAATCATTATTGATAATTATTATTTATTGATTTCAGATTCATAATCAGTAAAAAAAAAGATGTCCAGCTACGATTATGGATGGTATAAGCAAATGTTGGTGTAAAACTTTCCGAAGGAAATACTAAATTTATTTATGTATAGAGTGTACAACGTGATGATGCATTGGTTAAATTTACTGAAATATGAATTTCATGTTTGTGGACAAAACCAAAGATATATACCAAAGATGCTGTCGACTACTTATATCAGAAATAAAGGGGTTACAATTATAATACAAACACTTTTTCGAGACTGTCTATAGAAACGTGTGAGTGCAAGTCTCCATAGATAAGACATTACAGCGCGGTCCGTTTTAACGAGATGTAAAGGGTTTGAATCAAACATAGTTATTTCCGCAAAGTATTAAACAACAACAATTGAAAACCAAATATTTTCAAAGTACATTGTAATATTCGGCACCCTGAGGAAAAAGTCTCCTCTTCTTGTTTTTTGGTTTGTTCGAACATAAATTTGAAAGTCTCTCCCTTCTGAAAGAAAAAATATCAGAATAAAGCGGTGCCAAAAAATCATAAAGATGCAGTGCTTTTACGGACATTGTTGAGCGGTGTTCATATCTCTATAATGTCAGTGTTGAGCGGTGCATACTTGCTAACACGTGTAAATGTAAAAAACGCTGTTATATTCAATAAAGCATGCCATTAGGTGTTGTAAATTGATTCTTCTACCATAAAATACCGTTTAACAAAAAAATATTTCATTTAAAATGTTTAAAATCTGCAAAAAATACGATTTTCGCGTCATGAAAGTCACTTCTTTCACGACATGCTCAAATTGTTTTCACTATTTTGAAGTTAATAGCGACTCAATTTTGATGCGGTAAACGGCAATTAGATGTAATGTATATACTTCGTTCGATGGAATATCTTTTTATTACCAACTTACCTTCTTTTCCTGTTTTTTTCTTTCATTTCTGGACTCGCTAAAAAGTTTGCGGCCATGTTTTTGACAGACGGTGGGCAAAAAAGTTGCGGCATTCGCCCTATCACCGTGAATATGGTTAATAGTGTGATATGTTCTGCCATCTGTTGGCCGACCCGACATGACATACATGTGGGTAAGTGTTACTTCATATATACAACTGTGAACATGCCATTTAATGTTGAGTTTTACCAACGCTTAACCAATAGCCCCATGTTCCCTTTTATTTCAGGCATGTCTCAAGCTTTCTGGACCGAAAGTACTCTACCCCGGCCGACGTCTGCGCCTGGTGGACGTGCTGCAACAAACACGTCGACATCCGTCCTGCAGATACATGTGTAGGGCAGACATGTGATATAATCTCACAGCGGAAACGTGGTTGAAACGAAAAACAAGCACGCTCGAAGACATGAATATCAGCGTTAGATCGCATTTCTCGAAACTGCATGTTGTTTTAGTCCACTTCAAATGTGTTGTTTTTTATATATATTGGGCAATCTTTTAAAATTATTCTTAACTTATTTTAATTAACATAACAATATTTTCAAGAGAAATCAGATGATCGAAATTTGCTTAAAATTGACTCCGAAAACGAAACAAAACAAAACAGTGAACCTATTATTTCCTGACATCGATCATTTTCAGTGAATACTCTTAGAACTATCAGGTGAATGAATTGTGTTTTACCCGAAGAACCGAATAGTATATTTAGTGATGAATATTTTCCAAAGTGTGCATTAAATAGTTCACGCTGTCAGAATACTTAATTTCTGCAGCACAACCGGCGTGACCGCGTTTTTGATTCAGTGAACATATCGCGTCTATGCCAATATGTCATTTAATTACAATTGGTGAACTTTTGTATAATCTGCTTCATCGAATGAGGGCACCACTGACAGCAAAACTGATTGGATAGAAGACGGTATACTTGTAGTTTGTTTTGTCTTCTGCCAGTAGATTATGATGTCAGGTGTTCGGAGAGAAGATGTCTGAAAACACAACGGACAAAAAGAGCCGATTATGTTAATCCACTAGACTAAATCCCGTGTCTCAGAGTAAATTTACAATATAAATTTTAGAATAATGCTATAAATAACATTCATTAGGTAAAATATCGACGATATTAAACGGTTTTAGTACCTCTTTGATAATTTATAAATTACAATGTGTTGGTTCCAAGTGCTCTCATCAATCGAAAACTAATCTGACACCAATAACGAACATTTTTATTCTAAATAAAATAAAAGTTAACATGTTAATAAAGAACGCCGAAGAAGGCCCATTGTATTGCTGCAGCAAAAAGAACAGAGCTACCAGTATTTTATTTTCAGATCTCAAAACATGAAAATAATATATTTACCATTGACCAGAATGCTCTTTCTTTCTAAAGTGATGGAGCCATAAACAAATGAATTATTTTCTCCAGTCGAAAATATTAAAGACATCCGAAGTCAGCATTCAACCTCAATAGATCTATGTAACGTGTTGTCATTTTATAAGTTGAAAGAGTGCAATTCGTATGGTCTGCAACTCTGCATACTACTGGGCTATAATGATGCCCATCTAAAATGTTAGTTCAAACATACAGTTAACAAATAATTATGTACAGTTAAAATTTTCAAAGAGACATTAATGATAAAAACGTAGTAATGTAAACACTGTAGTATATACACCATTTGGTAATATCTCTCATGCTGTTGACAAAAATGTTTATACGATTTACAATTTTAAAATGTTGATTATATGTTATAACATCTATACTACAAAGAATCACATGGTTTAAAAAAAAAAAGAAACACGGTTAATGGCGTCATATTATATTTGTGTTTACTGTTTAAAGAACTGCATTTAGAACGCTATATAAACATTTAAAGGTCACAAAGTCGTGACCAGACTGGTCATTTTGATTAATAAATCACAAAAAGAGATGCCTATTTAAAGCCTTTATGCAGAATGTCACTGGATTCTTTAATAATGCGTATGATAAAAGTGCCCATCAGACCATTTACATTTCGTTCAACTAAAATCTCGGAAGGGGTAATGTAGACCAATGTTATGTTTCTTTTTTTTCGTTAAACTTTTTGTTTACCATGATCAAGCTATTTACCACGTTATGACCCAATGACATAAATCTTCAAAATCTATTTTCAACATATCGTGTTAACAATACAAAAGTAAATCGCGATAATAATTGACTATGAGCAACTTAGGCACATAATAATACAAATCTAAACAGGGAATACACAAAAAGCTCAGAGTTGTCGACAAAAATTAGGAAAGGGCGGATAAGTGGAAACAACAACCATTTAATTTTACGTCTTACTCGTCTTTTACTTCACATAGTTTTAATTGTATCATTTCCAAACATGTATACATTGTATCAGGGAAAAATGTATTACATAAAATGTAAAACAATATTACCCCTAGGATGTGGCCTGTTTTGAAGTAAAGGACATACATTGTATAAATTGTGTACAGGACCACACTGTATTGAGTTATGATGAAAACAATGTTTTTAATGTTCTGCACACCTCTTGAATTGTAAGAACAAGTTACTGCCACTGGTAGACCGATGTAATTGATGGAATTATTTTGTAATTTTACTGATATTTGTATTAGAAACACTTCAACCGATTTTTCTTTAACCATTAAAATCCTATATTTCACTGACAAGTATACAATAAAGAAGACATATCAGAATTTCATTAATGATGTTCAATTTATGTTGGTATTGTATGGTGTGCTTTTTATCTTTGAATTAATGAAAATGTTCTATGAAAAGAAAACACAGCCACAGTCTTAAACGAATGGTCTTTATATTCACGCATTTCCAGACCATAAATCGCATACACTGGAGAACTTTGGTTTTACAAAATGCTTCCTGCTATTCATGTGAGAATCCAATGTTGTGCTAAAACCATTAAAGTCAAAGCAACATTTATCATGTTCACGGGATTGTATAGTAATTTTATGTTTTTAATAAGTATTAACAGATTATTTATACCTTTCGTGTTTTTGAAGTATTTTTAATGTAGTCATTTACGTCTCATAAGGGAGGCAAGATATGAAGACACGTTCCTGTGGGATTATCAATAGTTGAGGCTTACATCATTTAATAATCATCAATTTCTTCATATCATTTAATTATTACTCAGTTAGCTATAAATACGTGTACATATTACGAGTGATATAGTTTATCAGGGTTTAGGCTCATTCGTTTGGTTGCAGCATTTTGAAGAAATTTATATCACAGGAAACGCCACGGAGGGTATCAGCTACGAAAACCAGTTAAAGAAAATGTGTTTCACTACCTCCAAATTACGATAATAGCGTCGTCGATTTTCGGCAATGTGCTTTTAATAATAGTGGTTGCGAGGGACAAAGTCACTACAACTGGTATTTTGTTTGGAATACTTGCTGGAGAAGATTTGTTAGCGACATTTATGGGTCCGGTCTTGAACATCATTACATATTATGTAAAATATAGAGCTATAGACAATGCGACTCTCGATTTATTTTTTGAGTTCTTATTACAGACTAGTGTGGCACTGTCACAGTGGACACTGGTTGTCATAACTACATTGTTGTGTGTTGCGATACTTTTAATGTGAAAAGCATCATTACGGTGTCAAGGGTGATACTTACGGTGATCGCGACATCTATCGCTGTTGCGCTTGTACGATTCTTGCGAAATTTTGTCGCAGTCGAACTCGTGATAATTCAAGATATTACGTATATGATGCCAAGAAGTGATACGTGGGCGACATTCTTTGTAATTACTGACTGGGTTTGTTTTACAGGAATACCATTCATTTTCATAGGTACAGCCAGTTTAGTAATATGGATCAAACTTCGCACATTGTTTGGACAGAGACAAAATAAATTCTCCAAATTCCGTTTGGTGACTACACACCTGTTAATAGCCAATGTTCTATTTCTTGTAACAAATATTCCCATCAAGCTTGTCATTGTGGTTGGTCATTTCAATTTTGGTAGGCTTTCGTTTAATGTTTTTCAAGAGGTCACCATCCGATAAGCAGCTGCGTACACGTTGTGCCTAAATCACGCTCTCAACTTTTACGTGTATGTTCTGAGCGGTCAGAGATACCGAGAGTAAGTAAAAAGATTATTCTCAAGCTTGACAATGTGTAAAAAATAAAATATTTGTAATTGCCGATGTTGAATCTGTTTCATGTTTTGTAAACAGCATGTTTGTAAATGGTGGCATTACTAACAGTAGGGTAGGTAGAGAAAGTTGTTTAAATAACGATTCTAAAACAGAAAACATATTAATCGTGTATTTAATTTTATAATTATAAAAGATTGTTCGAAAAGTTGCAGTTGTTTAAGGTCATTACGTTTGACTATTAAGTTAGTTTTCGAAAGTCTGATTCTTCGATATTATACCATACAATTAATAGTCTACATTTATTTCGTGTGTAATATGCGCAAAAATCTGCTTAATCATGGCATCTTGACTCGACTACATTTATATCTGTGTTGTTTTGTACTTTTCTTAAAATGTATCTTACATATACGATCTAACAAAATATCGTTTGCTTTGAGGTACACATACGAAATTGTACAATTTCACACTAATATGCACATACACATTTGGAGTGTATTTTTCAACAGCATCCATTTGTTATTATACGTATGCGAAATCCTTTCGGCAAGAAAACACTAAGAAAATTCTAAAAATACGAAAGCGTGAGCGCCTTCATAATCACTTTTTATGCTCACCCAAAAAATTTTTGGGGGAGCATATAGTCGCCGCTTCGTCTCTCCGTGCGCGTGTCCGTGTATCCGTCCGTACGTGCACAATTTTTGTCCGGGCTATTTCTCAGCAATTAATGACTAGACTTCAATGAAACTTTATGGGAAGCTTCACTACTAAGAGGAGATGTGCACATTTTCAGCCAGTTCTGGTCGGATGATTTTTCACAGAGTTATGGCCCTTTGAAATTTTCCATTAACTGTACATATAGTGCAATTCTTGTCCGGGCTATTTCTCAGCAACTAATGACCGGAATTCAATGAAACTTTATGATTCACTGCCAAGAGGAAATGTGCATATTATCAGCGGGTTCTGGTCGGATGATTCTTCACAGAGTTATGGCCCTTTGAAATTTTTTATAAAAAATTTCTTGTCCCCCCAACTACTGTTTCCTTTTATCTGAATATATAGTGCAATATTGTGACAACAAAACCTTTGGGGAGCATAACCCGTCTCCGACGGTTTCTTGTTTGTTTTGGGTTGTTGTTGTTGTTGTTGTTGTGATGTTTGAACTATAGTTACGATGTCCTCTTACTGTATATATACTAGAACATCTAGTTTTATACTTTTGGTCTTTATAAATACTTTTTAATGTATTTCCAACTCAAAATTACATGCAACTGTCTCATCTTTACAGCATTCTTTTCGGTTTGTAAACTTTAAATGTCTGTTGACATGAAACTGTGTGTTTCCTTGTAATTATTTGTTATGTAATTAATCGCTAACAAACACATATTAATATCGTTTGTGATTTTGTTTATAAACAAAAGTAATATTTACACCCTTAAAAGTATAATGTTTAGAGGAAATGATATGCTTTTGTAGAATATTTCAATAAAAAAATAAACATGGTCTAAGCCATTGAGAATTAGCTCTAAATTCTGGGTATTATGTGTATTAAAGTCATTCTTTCCGCTATGGTAAAAGTAGGGATTTTGTCCATCTTCTATGTTAATTGCTTTGTCTTTGTATATAACTGTCTACACTTATGTCGATAACGTATTACTTTAGACGTGTGCCTAATGTTTTCATGTGTATGTCACTGTCTATAATTATATGGTTATATTGTGTTGTATTTGTATTTATATATGTATCTGTTTCCAGTCGTATAATAAAACGTGTTGGAAAAAGCACGCACAGTAAAAGTAGGGTCACACTGAAATATTTATATTTATTTTAACAAACTACAAACAAAACTTGTTTGTCTTTGTATAATGTATATTGTAGGAAGTTTTTCATTCTGTCTGAAATTAATGTACTTACGTACATTGGCGACATTCTAATTCAATAAATCCTACTAGTGTTCAGATTGCTTATTAATTTCTACACACATAATTTAACTTAAAAAACAATTCAATGCTAATGTTCCTCTGATACCGGAAAACATGGTGATACTTTGAAAAGTTAAGCCACAAATAAAATACTATGTCACATATATAAAAAGTACTTTCTATTGTGTCAATTAAATGTTTTATTCCTTATAAGTTTGATATCCGTTATGATACAATCGCATTTATTTATCCAACCGTTTGAAATGCCTATTTCTTTAATGAACCGTGCTCTGTGAATAGGTTGTTTAATGCATGTGCGTAAAGTGTTTCCCCAGATTAGCATGTGCAGTCCGCACAGGCTTATAAGGGACGACACTTTCCGCTTTTTGATATTTTCTGTTTAAAAAAAGTCTCCTCTTAGCAAAAATCCAGTTTAGATGGAAAGTGTCGTCCCTCATTAGCAGGCTAATCCCAGACGAAAATTTACGCACATGCATTAAACCCCCTTTTCACAGAGTACGATTTAACTATTTTGACAATCAAAAACAGCCGACAACCCACTACGCCTGTCCTCTCACGAATAGCAAGTTGCGGTTTCAATTAATAAATAATCGATGACATGTTCTGTATTGCACCTACTGTGAAATATCAGGTGAAGTAAAACCTACGATGGAAGACATAAACGGTATTTAACCGGATAATATGGATTTCAAATCCTGACGGGTTTCTATTTTAACAAGCGTAATCATGTTTAAATATAAGTTATAAAACTGAGGTTCGGATGACAATTGTGTATGGATGAATGTTCAATTATATTTTTCTATGTGCATGTTGTACAACATTATGTGCGAGATGACATTTTTAAAATGTAAATTACATAGAGAATAATAGGTTAGTGTTGATTATAGATCAGGTTTATCATGCGAGGCTTAGAAAACAAAAGGCACGAGTCTTGGCGAGTGCTTTTTCGTTTTCGTGCCGAGCATGATAAACCTGATCTATTATCAACACTAACCTATTATTCTATTTTTCCCACTTTGTTATTCTGTAAACCTTTTTATTTTAACAAAATTAGTTTTCATGAGTGTTTGTCGTACTTTGATAATGACTGTAGTGTAACCAAGGTCAGTGTATTACTCCGCGTTCCAAAAATAATCGCTGATCAAATAGTCATTTTTTTTTAAATCAGAATATAGTTCTGTGACAAAGAGTCGTGCGTTATTAATAACAATTTTATTCATATTGAATTGCAAATCTAAAAGTTTTATAACATCAATATAACATTTAGTTGTTATATACAAGGAACTACATTTGTATAACCACACACAATTCACTTTCGAAATTCAAACTATCAACTAGATCACGAAGTGCAAAATATTTGCTTCTTTGTTATAATATGTGGTTATTTCGTGACGAAATAACAATGATAACTTGGATTTAAGCTAATTATACACATTAAAATATTGAATGTTGAAAGGGGCACCAAAGAATTGTTAAACAAAGTTGTTCGAACGAGATAAAGACATTTGCTGGTGAAGTGACTGGGTGGGGCGAACATCAAGATCAATTTGTTCAACGGTAGACAGTGGTTGTCTAGGCTGCATTTCGGCCATAGTTTCAGTGCATGAAGGTGAACAAGAGGAAGCTGTTAGGTTGTTACATTTACTGGACTGAGCAAGAATGTTGGAACACTTTTGCTGCTGTTCAACATTTATATGGTGGAACAATTGGTTATGGACTGGACATTTTTGTGCCCTGTTATGGCCATGATTTCAATGCGTGGAATGTTTGCATTTCGAAGTGTTTGGACCAGGAATTTGCGAACTGAGTGGTTCGTTATTCTCTTGTGCTCGGGAAAGCCGGCGTCTTTTGCCATGGCCTTCAGCATCTGACCTAGCTTGTTGACACCCAATTGTTGACGCAAGAACCACTGGAATGCAGTTTCAATTGTGCGTTTCGCCAGGTAGAAAGGGTGCTGATCGGAAGAAAAATCAGATGGACGCATATTCGAGTACAGCTTGTAAATTAACACAGGATTTCTTGGTCCAGAAATGCCGAACATCTTTGGAGACACTTTTCTTATGTCAGCGATGTTCTGTCCTGTGCGTGTTTTCGTTTGGCGCTCGTTTAACTCGAGAAACTCCACACCATTCGAGTCTACACGGGGGCGAACGTCTCCCCACCTAACAAGATATAAGATACAATAATCTTTATTTTATGTCAGATATGAACAACAATAACAGACAGCATTTAAGTTGAAGCGGATGTACTTTGTGAAATGGGGTGCAAAATAATGAGAAAAATTGATACATATTTTGTGTGTTTGTGTGTTAAAAAGGTTTCTTACCGAAAATTGTTTTGCTCCGTGGTTCCTCGCAAGCCAAAATGAAGGCAGTTGTTCAACCAGATTGTATTTAACAAGGCCTTCGGAGACTCGGTGCCAAGGATCCCCTTCTCCCAGAGCAGATCGATATCGCTATCACTCAGCGGATGGGCCTCCCTAGGACGGTTTCCCTGACCCTAAATTGGTGATTTATATTTCTTATACTGTTTCATTTAACTTTTCGACTATTTTTTTTATTCAAATCTATTTTTTTAGTATTCTATCTTTCGCAGGCTTACAGTATTACTGTTTAATGTGACTATTCGACTTTTATTTATTAATTGCAACTTTATGTCGCCAGCGTAATAGTTTCGTACAGACTACATTTGGGATTTTTTCCCAATTTTGTCATACATGATACGTTTTCTGTTCAATATGTTATTTAGACAATTTCTTTTAGTTATAACCGTTCATGTTAATTTTACCTGTTTCTTAAGACTTTTTTTCTTTGCATTGTAGGTGTCCTTTGTGAGTGCAAATTGGGCCCCAGACCATGTCATGACTGAACATCCATAGTGATGTCGTTTCAGGTACCTGTCAACACTAGCGATGATGCCACGGAGGGAGCTTGGTTCGAAATCTGTGTCATTTGACTTTTTAAGGGACAACAGGAAAGTGACCAAATACTCATCAAGAAGAGTTGGTTCTATGTGGTGGATTTCTTTTGATTCAGCTTTTGACATTAGAAACCTTTTACATTTGTTTATGTCAGACAAGGTCTTCGCTACAGTCTTTATATTTTCATTTTGGACAATGAAATCACCGACATCAGTGAGGTTAACATCTAAGAACTCTTTATTGTCAGGCATGTCAGGACAATTATTTTAAGTTGGGGGAATGGCATTGCTACTGGATGGTGCATCAGAACCAAAGTTACTACTGGAGCTGGTTTCATTCTCAGTTATCAATTCAATCTCATTTGTAAACAAAATAGATGGATCAGACCCATACTGTTCCTAGAAATTGCTAAGTGTTAATTCCAGTGTTTCATTTGCTTGTTGCACATTTGCATCATTTTATTCATCCCAAATTAATGAGAAATTGGCTTTGTTAAATTCGTCAGACATTTTGAGGTTTAATAATTTCGCAGACGATTGTTTTCTATGGTCAAAGAGGAGCAACAACAACAGAACATATTTGCAACATAGTGTTAAATTAACTGAATACTAGAGGTTTAATGACAATAAATGACAACAAACACGTTTGTTAAATACTTTCATTTGTTTTAAGGTCATTAAAATTGACAAACATTTGAGATTGTTTTTATTATTGATGCACTTGGCAAGTATAGGTGACAAGGTGCGTTGGAAAAAAGTAGTCCCGGTTCGGCAGTTGATGACGTCATTTCGTGCCATTGATTATAGCCGAAATTTTATAAACAGGGCTTTAATCAACCGAATTCGCTGTAAAAGTGGGATAAAAACATTTATTATATTAAAAACAGACTAATAGTAACATTAAAAGCTATGCTTTCATTGGTACCCAAACTTGAGATCATCTGGCTAATTACTCTTTCAAACAAATACATCCGATCTGATTGAAACATTTCAAACAGATATTTATGACTAGACCATCATATAAATTAAAGTTGTATTCAATTGTAAATTAATTCTCTATAGCATTATTTTAAATAAGCTAAGTGTTTTTTAATTAACTATTGAAACACGGCTTAATCGTTTATGATTAACAAACTGCCATGTATTGTCACAATACCTGATGGCGGAAAATTGTCGGAAACGAATGCGAACAATATTGAATACAATTGTATTTCAGACGAAACCAATTCAAGTATAAAAGATATGTTCGTACAATTTGAAAATATTTTATGGACACATTTCTTAATTATTGTATCTGATCTTGACTTTGGAACTTTTGAGGTAAAACACACCATAATATACATATGTAATATATTATTATTTAATAATATTATATTCACAATATAATATCCCAACACTGTTCTAGCTCCCTGTGAAGCCCACAGGAGGCAGAGAATGCGTTGTTAGGCAATTAATGAGTAATATCCAATTATTGAGCTCCTCTTCACGATAAAATACATGTACAAAAATAGTACTTAAACAACGATTTAATTTGAAATCGATTCACGTACTCAAACGAAAAACAATTCACATATCACAAAATAACCTCACAAAAGACACGCATCATACATTATATCGCGTGCACAACTCAGATAGTGTGTTGTGCGTGTCTTAAAATAGAACGAAGTTTGAAGTTTACGGATATACAAAACACATAACAAATTTAAAAAAAAACGGAATTCCCAACAAGTAGCTCTTAACCAGTAGCTTGTATTTTACGGTGGAGGTACTCCATTATTTTAGTAAGAATATGCATACCTACATAGTAAACCAGCTTCACACTCCGCCCCAAATGTGTTTTTTTTGGCTCAAGAGTCGATCCCATCAATATATGCTCGAATGAAAATACCTGATACAGATACCCTTCTATCTCAACTATAATAATTAAGTTCCTTACAAGATCGCAGAAAATAGAATAAAGAAAATGAATCCTTTAGTGAAATATCCGGCTTCCAAATGTTGTCTTGTGGCTGTAAGTAAATATATTGATAACATCCATGTTTAGGCGCTTGTAGTTTCATATTTTATTTAAGTGACACATAGTACATACATATACTAGTTATTATATACAATTTCAAATCAAACAGTACTACCCAGCCATGCAAATGGCTTACGAGTCATTAATTAGACATGGATAAGTGTAGCCGTCTGTGGTGTTAGTGGTGTTAGTGTTTGCAATGACTTGTTTCTTAGCTGAATGGGAAAGAGGAAGATGGATGAATGTTTAGATGGTAGAATGTTAATGATGATATTGGTGGGTAAATACGTGAATATAATGTTGATGTACAAAAGGGTGACATTGGTATTGTGTCTGATTGGCTGAAAATACTTTTAGAAAACAATTATGTATGATAATTAGTGGAAGTGGTTATCTTTAAACTATATCTCAAATGCAATTTGAATTTTAATGAATTCCTACTTAAAATAAATTGGTAATTATTTCCAAAGAGTATTCATCTCGTTGTTTGCCTGCATAGTGTCATATATCAATGCATTTTCCTATTAAGCTGACATAACGGAATATGCTTCCTTCTAAAGCAAATCGTATTTTTTTTTAATTAATTATTATCACGTACGGCTTAAGCTCTTTGATATTCATTTCGTCAGGCTTGTAATTAAACATTGGAAGTAATTCGATTATTGGTTTTGCATCAAATTATCATTTCATCGTGCCCAATGAAATAGTATTGTTTCTACAACTGTGTACAGCTTGTAATGAAAACGGTAGGAGATGAAACCGCAATACAATATTTAAAAAAACATCCCCAGAATGGTTAGAGTTTAAGATTGTAACATCAAGGTCAGATTGAACGCCCTGGCTGAAAAACAGAGAACTTGACTGTACCACTATTTAAAAGCGTTAGCAAGTTTATGTTAAACGTTATGCAACTAAAATCACAACCACTTCGGTTATAATTGATTGTCAACGTTTACAAAATAAATCATAAGCATTATTGTATTTATCTCGTTTTTTATGAATATGCTTTTGCATATTTTTTTCATAAATTCCTGGACCTGCTTAACTTATAATTGATCTCCGGGTTTTCTTTTAACATTCGTCAGTATAGTGTTAAAACTTAAAACTGGTAATATTTTCTCGTTAAGGAAGGTACTGAGATCGATACTCACGTTCATTCCATTCAATAGTTATAATTGTTGCCGCTTTAAGTCTAGTAACTGAATTGAGGATGCTGATAAAAAATATTGAGAATAATAGCTGGCGGCAATGCTCAAACATTGGTCGCAATTTTGCAAAGCGAAGTCGTCTATAACTTTTTAATTGTTTGCACCGAAGATCCTTATTTATTTCAGTGCGGTGGATCTGAACAAAAATGAAAGACGAGATTAAACACTGTTTGTATTTAATTACTCATTGCAACAATATGTTTGTTTTATCATCGAACCGTCGTTGATTAATAGACAATATTATGTTTGGTGTTTGCTTTGAAAATACTGTGTGTTTTTTTCATTCAATATAGTTTATTTGAAATGAGAACGTTATTGAGCTATTCTTGGGTGTATGAGAAGATCGTGTTTCAATTTGTATAGCACATGTTCTTATTTGACGATGTTTTAAATTAAACTAACTTACTTAATATGTGGATATTTAAATAAAATAGAATAACATTTTCTTGAACTGTTTATATTTATTTGTTAATTTAGTGTGTAACTAACATATAAAGATATATTGCAAACGATAAGTAAATTATAGTATGATATTTCAGAATGCTTTTTGGTTCCACATAATGTAGTAAGTTCTTTTGAATTGTTTCATTTTAAAATTTACCATACACTTCGGTAGCTCTGTAAACATAATTTTGAATACTACCTTTATTATCAACTATCTTGTATTTAAATTACTTCGCTAGTCGCATTAGAGCATTATGTCTTTCTATTGTGTATAAATATATTCGTCGTTTAATTGCCAAGAAAGTTCTGACACTTAATATGTATAAGGCAAGAATGCAAAAGTACTGAAACTCTTCTATTACGCCTCTAACAAACGCAGTTCGTGGTGCCAAATTTGTTTCAAACAAACATTTTGAAGTGTGGAGATATATTCTATGTTAAATTGCTTTTGAGATGCATCTCTAAACTGTGTGGTAATCCAAACAGTCCAAAACATTATGATGGGATAGCTTTGTTAATCGGTTACTTCGGGCTATTAACAAAAGAACTGAGTGCGGTCTATGTTAAAAAATCTTCACAGCAAAATATCAAAGGAATCCAATATATCGATCCAAATGACATCTCGACACTGTATTTAAGGGACCTAATCACGTTATGGTAAATTGAAAAACAAAGGTTTCAGATTCGCCAATTTTCGTTATAGATATTTGTGAGGAAACAGTAATACTGAACATTACCATACTCTAAAGTATCCATTATATGCATCTTTTGACAATTTAAATACATGCAAATTATAAAGCGTTGTAACGCGAAACGATTGAATACTTTGGAGAGTTCTGTTGATGTCGTTATATTTTGTGACACTACGAGGATCGCTTGTATAATTAAAAGTATAAAATAAATCATTCATTTTATGAGCACTTATGGCCGAGTGGTCTGAGCGTTAGACTTTTTCCCCAGGGGTCAGTGGTTCGTGCCCAGTTGAAGGTTACTGTTTTTCTTTCTTTAATTTTATTCTTATTTTTACTGGAGTTTTTAAGATCCACTTTTTACATTTATCAATATAAAGCATCTTTATATGACAAACTTCAATACATACTAAAATCTATGAAAAGTTTACAGTGTCCTCTTGGTGTTTTCCTTATTTCCCTTGGTGACCTTTCAAATATTTTTTGGTATAAAACATCATGGGTGTGAATATAACAGTGTGGCGTGCACGAATTGGATGTTTAATGTGTAGAAGCAAACGTTTTAAACATTTTAAAGTCATAACTTTGACCAATTGTACAAGAAAATCAATTTCCTTGATTTTGAGGGTGATCACGTGCATGGCGGTTTTGATCCTATTGTGCGGCGATGTTGAGACGAACCCAGGACCCCCCTAAACAAGATGAAACACGCAACAAAAGCCAATACAAACGGGCTGCAGGGACCCAAGATCTAGGCGATCAAAGTGGGGAAGGGCCAACACCACGACGCACGATACAAGAAGGTGTTGCTACAAGACAGCGGACATTATCTTCGTACGCTACATGTACACTTCAGCAATCACCCGGTAGTTTCACACAAACAAATAACGATAAAATACATCAAGATCAACGGCAGCAAGATCAAAGTAAGTCGAATAACGAATCTGATATGTTTGCATTCCTAAGAAGCATGAAAATTGACATAGGAAATCATAATGAACGTCTAATAAACAATATTGAAGGAATAAACTCAAAGATTGATAAGCTATTTACATCTGTCAACGATTTTAAACATGAATATGAACGATAACGGCATGATAACGAACATCTTCGGGAAGAAATGCATTTTATGAAACAAAAATTAGACCGCATTGAAAACCAGTCACGTAGAAACAATCTTCGTCTTAATGGTTAAAATGGAAGTCTACAAGAAAAATGGGACATTCAGAAACTAAAATACGATCGTTTTTGGAGAAAACGCTTTACTTTGGGGAACAAACAGACGTTTTTGAAATGGAAAGAGTGCATCGAATTAAGTTATGTGACCCAAAAACATGTACAATACTAGTACAATTCGTGAAATACAAGGACTGTGAACAAATCTTAAACCGGGTGAATACGCTACTTCAGACATATCGTGCATTTTCTGTTCAACAGGATTATAGTGATATAATCCGTCAACAAAGAAAACACCTTGGGGAACGCATGATGTCCGAACGGTCGAAGGGTAACTACGCAGTAATGCGTTACGACAAATTGATAATAATGACACGGTATATAAATACTGCGACACATCACAATCAATTGTATATGTCGGTAAACGGAGATTAAGTTTTCGACCACGTGCATTTCCACGCGATCTTCCAAACGAGGAACCCACCAACAACATTAACTCAGAACACGGATTGGATATCAACCACGTGATTGGTAACATAAAAGCACGACGCGTAACACCGAGCAGAAACTGACCAATCGCTCATAATACGGACCTAGGCGAAGATGACATATTTTCTGACGATTCTGTCATGGACTAGGAAAACGGCCGAGGTCATACACATGTTATTAATAGCAATGAAAAACGTTTAATTTTAGTTGTGTTAGTTGGAATAGTGTTGGTCTAAGTAAACACGTAGATAATGCAGAATTTAAGTCATTTTTAATGTCATTTGATATAGTTCATTTGAGTGAAACATGGGGTAAACAAATCGGGGAATTTAATACAATATTAGACTCGTTTATATGTTACGATCATGTAAGAGATTTAAGTTTAAATAGTATTCGAAATAGTGACGGTGTGTGTGTTTTTGCCAGAAGCCATTTAATGAAACTTAATATTGTGACCCGTATTATGAACTAATTTTCTGACTGTATTGTATTATATTTCAAATGTTCATCAATATTTAAATCAAATGATATTATCTTGTATTTTTCGTACGTTTCACCAGAAGGATTGCCTATATATGATTCACAAAAAAGATAAGAATGGTATATCGATTGTATTCTCTAATTTGGAAGAGTTAAAACTCCTTTACCCAAACGCATCAATATTTTTAGCAGGTGATTTTAATGCAAGAATAAGAAATTTTATAGATTTTATACAATATGACAATTTAAATTACATTTTTGGAGAAGTCGATTACGAAGGTAGTTTATTCAACATACCACGAGCAAACAAAGATAAATTTCGGATAAACAATTTTGGCTGATCTCTAGTAAATATGTGCTGTGTTTTTGATACCCATATTCTAAACGGTCTATTCTTGGGGATAAAGAAGGTCAATTTACGTGTATCTCAAACGATGAAGCTAGTGTGGTTGACTATATGATTGCATCATCTGAATTGTTCGATCATATTAACGATTTTCAAGTGCTTAACCGTGGCGAATCCGATCATTTTGCGATTACATGTCATGTGAATATGGAGTATATTGATGATGTAAATATTGTCAGTATGACCAAGGTAAATTATCACATTTTAGAAGTAAAAATGGAGGAGTAAATTTGAACATGTCTTTCTAGATCGCTTAAAAAGTTTGTTTGATAAAAAAAGCCAAGCATTAATTAATACTATATATGAGTAGTAGCAATATGGATACGTTTGCAAACATGGACATAGATAGTAAATTAGTTTGCATTTTCGAAAAAAATGAATGTGATAGAAGACAAAATATCTGAATGTAAAAATGACATAACCCAAGTAAACAACAATTATACAATGATAGATGCACGACTAAATGCCCTCGTGCAATCTATGGATTGGCAAATAGAAATGACCCGCTCAATATGTTACCACTCTATAGACAGAGACGCCATAAATATGCAAAATAACATCATAATATATGGACTCTCCGAGCGGCTACCATACAATGAGAGAAACCTAGTTTTGAGATTCCTTGAAAATGAGCTAGATATTGACACCAGTGATATGATGATCGATCGAGCACATCGATTAGGCAGAAAATTCACAAACACAGATGATCAAAAGAGACCGATGGTAGTGCGCTTCCGAGACTACATAGATACTGAAACCATACTATCGAAGGCATACAAGTTGAAGCGCACCCACTTCGGACTAGACCGCCAGTATCCGAAAGAAATTACAAGAGCTCGAAAGGAGCTATATCAATCCAAAGAGGCCGAATATGCGCGAACGTCAAATAAAAGAGTGCAAATATAGTATCCTGCTGAATTGTTTATTAATGATAGGTCAGTAGAAAACAAGAAACCGTCGGAGACGGGTGATGCTCCCCAAAGGTTTTTTTGTCACAATATTGCACTAAATATACAGACAAGAAACCGTCGGAGACGGGTGATGCTCCCCAAAGGTTTTATTTTGTCACAATATTGCACTTTATATTCAGATAAAAGGAAACGTCTTGAGGGCACAGTAGTTGGGGGGACAAAAATATTTTATAGAAAATTTCAAAGGGCCATAACATTGTGAAAAAGCATCCGACCAGAATCCGCTGATAATATGCACATCTCCTCTTGGTAGTGAAGCTTCCCATCAAGTTTCATTGAATTCCGGTCATTAATTGCTGCGAAATAGCCCGGACACGAGAATATCAGTGAAACTGATGGATGCTCCCCGATGATGCGCTTTGTCAATGTATTTGTTAATAAACACCTAAAAAATCTATTATTAGCCTCGGTGACCTTGACCCCAGTGACCTCAAACCTCATCAAAAGGTAGAGGTCCATGCAAGGTACCTATATGCCAAATATGAAAGCGATTGGTAAAGTATTGAAGGCGCTATGAGAAACGGTAGCAAAAGTGTGACAGAAGGTAGTCTATTATTAGCCTCGGTGACCTTGACCTTGACCCCAGTGACCTCAAACCTCATCAAAAGGTAGAGGTCCATGCAAGGTACCTACATGCCAAATATGAAAGCGATTGGTTAAGTATTGAAGGCGCTATGAGAAACGGTAGCAAAAGTGTGACAGAAGGTCTATTATTAGCCTCGGTGACCTTGACCTTGACCCCAGTGACCTCAAACCTCATCAAAAGGTAGAGGTCCTTGCAAGGTACCTACATGCTAAATATGAAAGCGATTGGTTAAGTATTGAAGGCGCTATGATAAACGGTAGCAAAAGTGTGACAGAAGGAAGT
The DNA here is from genome assembly GCF_020536995.1 of Dreissena polymorpha. Taxonomy (NCBI): domain Eukaryota; kingdom Metazoa; phylum Mollusca; class Bivalvia; order Myida; family Dreissenidae; genus Dreissena; species Dreissena polymorpha. The sequence goes on from NC_068362.1 coordinate 88,614,568, forward strand.
CTATTATTAGCCTCGGTGACCTTGACCCCAGTGACCTCAAACCTCATCAAAATGTAGAGGTCCATGCAAGGTACCTACATGCCAAATATGAAAGCGATTGGTAAAGTATTAAAGGCGCTATGAGAAACGGTAGCAAAAGTGTGACGGAAGGAAGGAAGGAAGGAAGGAAGGAAGGAAGGAATAACGGAACTACAAACTGGCAAATATTTACAGGGAGCATAACAAATTGTGCACGGACGGACAGACAGACAGACTGACACACATACGGACAGACGAAGCGGCGACTATATGCTCCGCCCAAAATAAATTTTGGGGGAGCATAATAAATTTCCAGAGTGGTTTAGTTTGCTAGGGATCGACAGGCTGAAAAGGTGCCCTGATACTAAGCCGATCCAAAGGGCGAACTCGAAAGAGACTGTTATTCACAGCAGTAGCGAGAGTGACAGTAATGAGGATAATGATCAGGAGACTGCAGATGAGGAAGTATTCCTGAAATCACAAGACAAAAGCCATCAACCTATCGTGGGAAACGCCCACGAAAATGTAAACAAACCTTTAAGTAGGACGAATTGCACGGACCGTATAGAGAACAATGAAACAGTAAGCTTACCTGCGAGCGAAACTCAACCGAGCGTGTCTAAAACAGCTCCTTTAGTTAGCAAAACACAAATCCCACCCAAGGCGAACAAAAGCAGAAAAGTTGATTCATCACATAGCGTGAAACATTTGAAAACAACACGTGTTAAAATGGCACAATCACAAACGATCAAAAACACAAGCAACCGAAAATCAGTGAACCAGCACAGAGGTGAATCCCAAACAAGCTACACGACTAAAAATAGCACGGGGACATCGGGTTTAGAACAGAAAGTCGTACCGGTCAAGAAATAGGACAGTAACAGAAAGAGCACGGGAATTAAAATGTGTCTATTGAACGTTCAGGGACTTATCGGGAAACGTTATAAAAAATTATTATCAGGTGAAATAAAAACACTTTTTGCTGGAAACGAAATATTATTATTTACAGAAACGTGGTCTAATTCTTTGTATAACTATGATGTTGAAGGTTTTCATTATTACATGCTAAATACAACTATACATCTTAAGGGAACGAAACGGGCTAGTGGTGGGGTAATGATTTATATTGCTGATCGCTTAAAGAACAGTATTGATTTCATAAAGAGTAAAGAGGATTGTATTATGTGGATTAAGTTTAAAGGTCAGTTGTTTGAAAACGGGATTGATGTTTTACTTTGTCTAGCGTATAATGTGCCACAGGGAAGCAGTAGGGAAATGTTTATTAATGAAAGTTTATTTGATCAAGTTTTAAACGATATGATACAGTTTGAAAATACGTATACTAATAATTCCAGATTTATAGTTTGCGGAGATTTTAATTCAAGAATTGGCGTTAAAGCCGATTATGTTGAAAATAATGATTTACAGCGATTTAATGTATTACCAGAAGATCATATCGCAGATAATTGTTCACCAAGATTAAGGCAAGATAAAGTTGTTAATGAGCATGGTAATTATCTACTTGAGTTTTGCAAAATGACTGGGTTAAAAGTGTTGAACGCTAGAGTGGGTGTAGATAGTACAATAGGAAAATTCACCTGTGTAACCAGCAAAGGGTCTAGTGTTATCGATCTTGTTTTGTGTTCACCTTCTTTATTCAAATGTGTTGATCAGTTTTATGTCTTTGATCCTAATTTAATATCTGGTCATTGTGTAGTACAATTGTGTATAACTACCTACAATAATGAGGATACTTTTGATGATATTGATACAACTGCTTTGTTAAAAAATAAATATGCTAATGCAACATACATGTAACAAATGGGATAAAACTAAAACCGATCTTTACATACAGCAACTTCAAAGTGAAAGTATTATACAGTCTTTAAACAAGGTGTGCAATGATATTAACACCACTAACATTGTGTCGTCTTTAGACCAAAGTTCAGAACATTTTTGTTCCATTATTGATGAAGTGTGTTCATCATTATTTAAGAAAACTATTAAAACTGCCGACAATGAAAAATTTCAACATGTTCAAAATAACAAATGGTTCAGTGACGAGTGTAAATCAGCAAAAACGGAGTTTTATAAACTATTGAAGATAAATAGGAATGACAGGTCTGACGAAAATAAAATTCTCATGACCAGTTCACGTAGTGTATACAAATGCCTTGTTAGAAAAAATAAATATCAATATGATTCGGAACAGACAAAAATCCTAGAACAAAATAGATTTTCAGATGCAAAGAGATATTGGAATATGTTAAAAGGATCTGTTAAGCCAATTAAATCGAGCACATTGCATACAGATGACTTTGTAAGATATTTTAACAATAAATGATCCAAATCCACGTTTCTACCAACCAGACGAAGACATTTCAATGAGCGGTATTTGAATGAAGAATTACACGTTATGTTTGAAGAGTTAAATATTGAGATTACACGTGAAGAAATTAAAAAAAGCATGCATTTGTTTAAAAACAGGTAAGTCGGCTGGTCCGGATTATGTATTAAATGAGTTTTTAAAACATGGTGTTTCCGAAATTCATTTTTTGGAGGTTTTGTTTGTACTTTTAAATAAAATGTTCAACTTAAGTAATTTTCCAGAGGCATGGAGCGAAAGGTTAATTGTCCCTATACATAAGAAATGCGATTTAGACGACATGGCCAATTACAGAGGAATTACATTGTGAAGGATTATAGGAAAAGTATATAGTACAATTATTAACAATCGATTGAGTGTCTGGGGAGAAAAATGTAATGTTTACATAGAAGCCCAAGCCGGATTTCGGAAAAGCATGGACACATTTGATAATATATTTGTCTTGCAAGGTATTATTTCTCATATCTTAAATCAAAATAAGAAACTCTATACGGCATTTATTGATTTTACAAAGGCATTTGATTTTGTTGTGAGAGATATTATATGGTACAAACTAATAAAACTAGGCATAAAAGGTAAAATTTTGAATATAGTAAGATTAATGTATAATGTGGTTAAATCAAAAATAAAATATAATAACGGAATCAGTAATTAATCGTTTACATGTATTTTAGGGGTGAGGCAAGGGGAATCATTATCATTTATTGTCAATGTATCTAAATGATATCGAGGAACACTTTATCCTAAACAAATCTGAAGGCGTTGATATTGGAATGTTAAAATTATTTTTATTGTTGTATGCTGACGACATTGTTATCTTTGCAGAATCAGAAGCTGGTTTACAACATGGGTTAGATTTATTAGATGAGTATTGTGCGAAATGGAAACTCTGTGTAAATATCAATAAAACAAAGATAATGATTTTTTTTAAAGGGGGACAAAAGAGAAGGAATTTGAAGTTTATATATCAAGGAAATGAGCTTGAAATTATTAATAAATTCACATATCTTAGAATAGTATTCACAACAGGTGGATCTTTTTCTGCAACCTATGATGCGCTTTCAGGGCAGGCCATAAAAGCACTTTTTAAGTTAAAATCAAATTTGATAAAATTTAAAAATATCTCAGTAAGCCATAGTCTCGAATTATTTGATAAGCTTATTGAACCAATTTTAAGTTATTGGTGTGAAGTTTGGGGATTAAACAATATCATCCAAATTGAACGAATACACCTACGTTATTGTAAACAGTTGCTAGGTCTCCGATCTCAAACACAAAATAATTTCATTTACGGGGAACTTGGACGTAAACCCATAATAAATAAACGGATCGTTTATGTTTTAAAATATTGGTTAAAAATATTACAATCTGATGATGTTAAATATATTAAAATTGTTTATAATATGTTATTGCATGATCTTGAACTTCATCCCGAAAACATTTCTTGGGTAAGATCTGTTAAACATATATTAAATACTCTAGGTTTCGGTGAGGCATGCTATTTTCAGGGAGTAGGGGACGTTAATTAATTTATTGGCGTTGCTCTGGAGAGCGGCGACTAGTATGTAATGTTGTTTTTTTTCGCTTATGGGAGGAGAAGTTATTTTACGGATCAATGTATATATTTTTGTTTTAAGAATATCTTGCAGAGTGGTGTTTTTTTGTGAAAAATTAGTGTAAATAAGTACTGCATTTGTGCCTATTACATTTATTACAATATTTATTGCCAATAATGCAAAGCTAATTGTTTTAATTAATAACTGATCCACAACTGATCACAGGGGAAAGATCACAGGGACTGGGCAAATACGCGAAACTTTCTGGTTTTGTATAGAAACAAAACATAATCAAAATATATTTATTTTGTGGTTTTTCTAATTTGCTGATTTAGTGGAGAGTCGATGTAGTACGATATTTGACGACCTATCGCGCAAGCAAGTTTATTGGAAGGCGTAGTGGTACGAACACGTACAATGTATTAGTTTATTAATAGACATATAATAACGATCGCTATACACAACTTCACCAAATAGCAGTACATAAATGATGTCAGCCGGAATAGTTCAGTTGGGAGAGCGTTAGACTGAAGTTGTTTACGCAACAATCATCTAAAGGCCCCCGGTTCAATCGCGGGTTCCGGCACGAACGGAACGGTTCGGCGGCTGACATTTTTTTTCAGTCAGATTATTAAATATAATAAAGCTTTATTTTATGTAGACATTTTAAAATCCATTTTACTACAATTGGACATTTTTATTAAAATTAATGGATGCCGCGTGGTGACAACGTTAATTAAAATTTCTTACATCACTTAAATATCTTATAAAAAAATACACGTGTTTTTATATTAACAAATAAATGCAAACAACACATCTATTATCCATGTATTTTTATGGTTTGTCTATCATAGGCACTAAGTACTATCCTTACCACATATAGAGCGCGAAGCGCGACACGTATTATTGATTGTAACAATGAGTTGCGATAAAAGAAGCAGCCGCTTATCAAGGAGGAGCTGTGTCCCGGCAACCCGTTTCCCTAGAGTCAAGCACTCCTCGGAGTTTTTTTTAAGAACCACATATAGAGCGCGAAGCGCGACACATATTACTATCCAGGTGGTATGGGCCCTTTAGCATTATCCGACCATTACGTCCATAGTTATCTTCCTTTGAATTTGAGAAATTTTAAAATCGTTGTTCGAAGTCCAAAATTTTCATCCGATTGTTCCTAAACTTGCACAGGTTTTTTTATCAATGAGGACCCAACCCAATCTCTATATGAGCAATATCGGACCATAAGTCCAGATTTATGTCTCTTTGAATTTAAAAATAAAAGTGAAAAACTGCTTGGTTAGGTGATTATGTCAACATTTTCCATCAGATTCTTTCCAAACTTACAGTGTCTTCATATCAATGTGCATTTTTACCTCATTTAAAATGAGAAACATCGGGACAATAAGTCCAGAATTTTTTCCTATTAAATTTGACAAAATAAACAATTTCCACTTGTTTAAAAGATATTACAACTTTCGTCTGAATCTTTCCAAACTTGTTTAGTGTTTTTATATCAGTATTACTCGAACCCTATTGAAAATGATGAATATCGGAGCAATAAATCTATTATGATCTTTTACTGAATTTCAAAGTATTGTGAAATACAGCTTCTTTATGCAATTTACAGTTTTCATTCAATTTTTTTTCAAATTTTTACAGTGTTTTCATATCAATGAGTACTCAACCCCTATCGTAAATGAGCAACGTAAGAATAAGTTCAGAATCATCTCCCCTTGAAGTTGAGAAAAATATGAAATTACGCTTACAAGATGAAGCAGATTTTTTAAAACCTACACAGTTCTGTTCCATTAATGAAAACTGCACACGGATGCCAGTAAAAAAAGGAAACCAATGTAAATAAAATGAACTATGAAATATTTGGGGGTTACAACACAAAATCATAGACAATGGTTATTTGGGGGTTATAACACAACATCATAAATAATGGTTATTTGGGGGTTATAACACAAAATTATAGATAATGGTTATACCAGTATCTTTTTCTTTTTTGTTTAAAATAATCGGCCAATATATTTATATTTACAGTAGAAAAAAAATCGTTCCATGTAACTTCATTGAGTGCCTTTTACACTAAAATTCCCGACGCCCTTTGATGCTTTGCATCAATACTTATCTTGTATCTATTGTAATACAACGCATATCTGATATTTACGTTCAAGATTGGATAACCGAGTTACAACAAACTACTAGGGGTAAAAACTATTGCATTTACGGAAATTTTAGATTTCAGCCTTATCTCAATGTTGTAAATCTTTCAAACTTTAGATTCGAGTTAACGCGAATAAGAGTATCTGCTCACAGACTTGAAGTCGAAGCAGTGCGATGGCACAAGCCTGAAAAGACACCGTATGATAACAGAAAATGTTAACACTGTAACGTTCTCGAAGACGAGTTCCATTTTTTACTCGAATGTCAAGTTTTTAATAGTCTTAGAAAACAATATATACATAGATATTATTGGAATCATAAAAATATGTTAAAATTTATCGAACTCTTACAAACTGACAACGCAAAAACAATTAAAAATCTTGCAACATTTATTTTTATTGCAGCTAAATTGCGAACAGAATTGTATTATCAATAGTTTCTCTCCATATACTACTGTCTATTTGTAGTCATAGCAATAAACACGATATGTATTCACTTTCTTAGAACATTCAATTATATTTAAATAAGATATGTCTCTACAATATGCATATTATATACTTACCTTAAATTTGTTCGTAACGGTAAAAACTGTTATAAATATATATACCTGTTTGAAAAAAGCTGTTTATTTTCAATAAGCATGTCTTTAGAGTTGCAAATTCATGTATTGTTAAAACTAAATTTATATTGCTAAAAATTATATATGTATATTCCTGTATGTCATTGACCAATGTTAACTACATTGTGTGTTATATGAATGTATACTCACGGGCTTCAAGCCTAATGTATTTTGAAATAAAACCATAAACTATAATATGAAAACAATAATACAGCTATTGATAAAATTTCGTCATTTTATCACGAAGCTGGCGAAGCTATGTCACAGTCTCCGAGGATGAGAGACGAACAACCGAAATGGTGGGACGAAAAATGCAACTTTCTTAAAACGCAGAAATATAAGTATTTACGAAAATTTCGGATTTCCAATTCATTATATGACCTATGGAAATATAAAAATCGCAGAAACACATTTAAAATTAACAAAATACGGGATTACCAAACAGCAAACAGAAGGAAAGTTATTAATAACCGCCATAATCCAAATTATTTTTGGACAAAAATAAAACAAGCAAAACAAAAATATGCACTGACATAAGTATAAGTCCAAATGATTGGCGAGATTATTTCTCTGATTAACTATATGATAATGACGCAACAATCATTTTATTAGACGATATAGCTATAGATCCTGCTCCTAATACAATATCCCTTAATACACCGATAATGTTATCAGAAGTCGAAGATGCCATTAGACAATTAAAAAATGGTAAAAGTTGTGGTATAGACGGCATTCCATCAGAATATTATAAACACACTATTTACATTTTAGCACCATATCTTAAGATTTTTAACAGCATTTTTGACTGCGAGCTGTGGAACAGTATCTTCAATACCGACATGCAACAACTCGAGGTATCACATCACTTCCCATCACTTCTGTTTGAAACGTGCCCAAGGTCTACCCACCTAATGCGCTCGGACATGGATCTCCACCTTGCGCGACTGACATCCATCGAAGCGCAAATACAAAAGATAGCGTTCCTTGACCCACTATGTCAGGCCCCAACAGACGAATCGTGTCATAAACTAAATATTTTAAGACTGTGTCAGTTTGATTTGTGCGAAAAAACGGCTTCATTCCAGATATTCAGAAGATTCACCTTGAAGACTATCTAACGAGCATTAAAACCAACAGTGTATTCCCGTCAATAGAGTAATGGAAATCTGTTTGTAAAAAGTCAGTGCACCAACACGAAATCAGACACTGGCAAATGAGGGTCGCGAATATCACCAGTACTAGGCTAGGGTTCTGCAGTCTTGCCAGAGGAACATCCAGGACCCCCTGAGTTACAAACCGTAAATATTAACTGGGTCACTGAGCTACACATTATAGATGCACAGACAAACAAGATCGATCCACTGGTTAAGTCTATAAAAGAAAAATCTTCATCAAAATGTGTCTGTTTGAAGACGCTATCTATACTGGTTTGAATACTATGTAACTGTTCAACACGTACCGTGGTCAACTCAAACCTATTTTGGTCAACTTAAACCTGTATTTTGGTCAACTGGTACCTATCCGAACTCATCTCGAACTCAATATAGATCTAAAGAAATAGGTCTAAGATGGCAAACATATTGATAATAGTATAAAATAGTATCGGAACTATAAACACTTATTTTCTCATTGCTTTGCGTTTAAATTATATATGAATTTATATACCGTTTTTATGATAAAATACTAAAAATCAATTAAAATGAATATTTTGAATAAGATACGATTTTACAAACATAGGAACGATTTGATTAGAAAAAAACAGCGTAACGAGTATTTGCACTGAAAACAGTATGAAATTAGTAGTTAAATTTAAACAAGCACACAGTTAGACGTTTTGATTATCGCAACTCACCTTCCACACAATGATATTATGGGACGTTTTGACAGTGGTACGTTTGAAGTGTACATGAAAACAAGATTCCTTCTATTAACTTCAAAAAGACCTTAATCGCAAACCAAATGACAACCCAAAGCTCAAAATGGGGATTAAAATCGTATGTAATTTACCAAAATAAAAAAGTGTACACTTTACTTGAATAAGGACAGTGAAAAATACGTTCGATACGACGCGGTAGAGTAATTTTCTGGTCGATATATAATATAACACCGTTCTTAATGTTCATATTTTACGAAAATTACCGAAAACTACAGAAAACTCTGGTTACCCGTCTTATATGAATTCAGTATTACAAATGGATTCGTCTTGATGCATTCTGCATTCGGCTTACTTTATGGGAGCTGCTTCCTTGAGCTTATTCATTTCGCTTAGTATCATATGATAATAGTTTAGCGACAAGAAGATTTGTCATTTACTCGCAAGAATGCATGATAAACATACATCGAGACAACATTAAAACGAAGTATGCAAGCAATATTACACTAACTGATAAAAACAAGCATACAGAAGCGAGGAAGATGAAGTTTTTTTAAACAAATAAAACAAAGCAAAATGCAATTGTCATTTAGCAACACGCATATAGTAGCGGGTATTCCAAATTGTATTACATCAATATTGAGTTGTCATCAGGTAAAAAATATTGCGGTCAGAAAGAGAATAAACAAACACAAGTTTAAATTCATTATTTGATTTTTGCCGAATAAATTTTTTGGCTGTACTTTAAATAAAAGACAAAGTAGAAACACAAAGGTATTAGACAAGTCAACTACAGCCAAAACCCTCTCTTAACATAAAAATAAATAAAACATATGTAGCTACATTTACATAAATTAACATGACAATTTCATAACTGTGTAACTATGTAATTCATATATCATGCACCAAGATAATAAACATAACTTAATAATAGCAAATATATAATTCATAATTAACCTGCATGAAAATAGCTTTTTTTTCTAATATGCATTTTACAAATCAAATCACTTAAATTAAGGGGTCGGGAGGGTTTAAAACAAACGTCCGCTCCGGATAAATACTAACCAAAGACTGAAAAGGCACCAAAAGGGGTCATAATCGAGATTCCGCAACCGCAAAAGAGTGGCCTCCCTTAATAATTATTTAATTTATTAAAATTACTGAAATTATTGCGGTCAGAAAGAGAATAAAGAAACACAAGTTTAAATTTATTATTTAATTTTGGCCGAATACATTTTTTGGCAGTACTTCAAATAAAAAACATAGTATAAATACAAAGGTATTAGATAAGTCAAAGACAGCCGAAAACCTCCCAAAATAACGGCCAAAAATAATGACAAAGCCTGTGCAAGTTTCTGTGCAACCTCAATCATGTTGTCAAAGAAAATCTCAAATAACGCAAATAACAGTCAGACTTCCAATTACCAAACAGTTGAATGAGTTCCCCTAGCATGCCATATTTAAAATAAAACGAAGCGCCACCACTGCGGAAAGAGTGCATGGTGTATTCATGCGCGTTTGGAACTGAAATGAGAGACATGGGGCGTCGAAACGCTTATGTCACCGCGTTGGCGTCCAAAGGGACTTCCTTTTTATCGTTTACAATGCAAAACAAAGGGCTAGTGTTTGCCACGGGAACTAGCTTTATTATTCGCTAAAATGCTTTAACAGAGCACAAAGGCGAAGATTCATTTCTACAAAGCGGAATAAAAACGTTGCTGTCTTCGAATTGATTGGTATTCGCGTATTTCAGCAAAACAAGAAGTCCAAAATCAGTAACAGTTACATCAGTTCTAAACAAGTATTTAGTGGGGGATCAAAACTAAATACAGAACGGGGAATTATGCTAGACTTCCTGCACATCATGCAAAATGCAAACAAAAACAGACACCAAAGTGTCGCATGAAACGGAGATTCTAAATCTAAAGCACAATAAATTTGAAACAAAGTCCCTGGCGTCATAAGAGGCGCTTGATTAGGCGAATAAAAAGTGATTTTCCTAGACACATGTACGTCAATTGTAAAGAAATATCGGAAATGTCAGGGAATTCAACGCCTCTAAATTCGTGGTAAATGCGAATACCGTTGATATAATGTTAAATGCTTTGAAGAGATTTCATACTTCGACTCAAACATTGCGCATATAAACAGATGGTATCGATATCTACCGTGAATTCAGGCAGAGATAAACGTCCGCTCCGGATAAATACTAACTAACGTCTGAAAAGGCACCAAAAGGAGCGAGCTATCAACCGGGAATGAGTGTCCTCCCTTAATAATTATTTAATTTTTATATAATTAGTGACTACAATTGTCAGTTATTATTCGCATTATCTATCCTGAAATATATGTCTTTTGATATATATATACACCCAACAGTTTTCCATTGAACCGGTTCGGTCGAGTCAAACGTGCGAAAGCAATAATGGACATTTTACCACACAAATATGTATCTGGGGGCCGTTACGGAAGGCAAAAAGGAGTTATTTTGGAAGGCGACGGTTGATAAGTGAGTTGACAAACTTTTTGGTCATGAATGTAGATTATTTATCGCATATTTTTTTTATTCATGAATAAAAATATATTGTTTAGAGTAAGTGTTTTGTTCTTTCTATGCAGAAAGGCGACTGTGGTGTAGATCAATTAACAGTTTCATATTCATTTATTTAGGCCAAGGGAATTCAGGCTGACAATAACTTGAACAAAACATCATTCATTGAAAGTTTGTCATGTCTCCAATTTTTGTGTTCAATTATCTAATATTTTATTTCAATAAGGTATTAGATTCACATGACACATGTACACTACGTAACAAGAGATGTGTTTGTCAGAAACAAAATGCCCCCTATTGGGCCGCTTTGAAATAAAATTTAATATATCATTTGGCAGGTTTAGAAATTATCTCCCTTTTAAAGCTTATTACTTCCCTTGGATTGTATTTGTTAACTTTTAACCTTGAAAGATGACCCTGACCTTTCACCACTCAAAATGTGCAGCTTTATGAGATACACATGCATGCCAAATATCAAGTTGCTATCTTCAATATTCAAAAAGTTATGACCAAACTTTAACCAAGGTTAAAGTTTTGGGACACACACAATGATTGACAGACAGACAGACAGACAGGTCAAAAACAATATGCCCTCGATCTTTCGATCCGGAGGCATAAAAATGTCATATCAGTAGGAATGCTTTTTGCCTGTCTTTATTATTATATCGTTGTCCTCAATAATTTATATAGTGTTGATTTACAAGATGTAAATTAACCAAGATCTATTATGTTAATGCTGCAAATGTGTTTTACATGTAACAATCACAAATGCATTTTTCATTTCTTTGATTTTCCAGAAAACAAAATGCTATCACTGGCTGAAAGTCCTGAAAATCATGCACCAATTCAATGTACAGACAACAGGGTTGTCCAAACTCAAACAGAAGTTGCGTCACCCAACTGCGTTAAATCAGAAAACAGAGAACGATAGGCAGAAGCAACAAATAGTAATTATAAGTTTTTTTCTATAAATCATAGTAAAGCTGACTGCTAATTATTTCCTACAATAAAAATGTAACAATTTATGTTTTCTATTTTTTTCTTTTTTCTCATTTTGCTATCTTATATGGGTATAAAGTATCGCTGCATTTTTTTTATTGAACTTATTAACCTATTAACGAACTTGTATAATTTTTATTTTAATTCTTTAGCAACATCGATCAATTTGGAATTTGGATCGAAGTAATTGGACTGTATAGCATTAGTGTCACACACAAATGTTGAGTTTAAATTCAGAAAGCTAGATAAATTTCACAATACAAAAACTAGCTTTCAGAATCAATACCTGGTCATGTAGACATGTTGTCTTGTTATGACTGGTTCGTTATTTTTGACAACCACGCGTGTCTGATACATAAAAGTGCCATATGTTGTATTTAATACATAGTTTTGTGAAATGTATAAACTAGTAAATGTATTTAATTGCAGCCATATGTGAAGAATGAAGCAACAGTGTGACTAAAACTCGGGATATGTTGATGGCATCAACGGAAAGAAATGCCATTCTGAGGGACATTAGCAAAATTCTAGAGTAACTGGTTTCTCTTTAAACAAAATGAAATTTTCAATTGCTCAATTGTTTCTTGAACTTTTAATTGGTTTTACATGTAATGATGTTCAGTGATTCTATGAAGCTTATTATTACACATAATTTAGATATAAATGTTCATATGAATTATAACACCATGTCCAGTTGGTATATTGTACTTTTTAAATAATAATAAATAAATGTGAATGTTCTTTATGTTTTATTCATTGAATACTAGTGTCATTGCAACTGTTATCAAAAACATTAAAAAACATTATTATGATAAAAATGTCTAAAAAAATACAAAACAATTGCACAGGTAAACAACGTATTTTAACTGTAGATGAAGACTTAATTATTGAACAGAGCATCATAAAAAAGGTATATTTTATTAAATACATTTGGCAAAAATCTTATACACCGGTAAACTTCTAGTTTTTCATGACACTAACATCCATATTTATAGACAGCACACTTGATATATAATTAAGTAAAAATAATTTTAAAATCCCACTTTTTTAATGTGGCTTTGAGAATTTTCATTACAGAGAACACCCATTAGCTAAATGTCAGTGGGTAAAATATCACTTGAAAAATTGTTCATGGGGAAAAGCACCTTCAGTTTATGATCTTTTATGGAGCTCAGATAACTGTTAAATATTTAAGGGACCATTTCATGGTTTGGTAAATGTTTCAGATTTGCAAATTTCTTTTGTAGTAATGACATTTGTGAGGAGACAGTAATACTGAACATTTGCCATGCTCTACAATATCCTTAATATGCATCTTTGGACAATTTAAAAACCTGAAATATTTTAAGCGTTGCAGCGCGATACAATTTAATAATTTCGAGAGTTCTGTTTTTGTCGTTATATTTTGTGACACTACGATGATTGCTTATATAAATTATAAAATACATCACTCATTGTATGAGCACGGATGGCAGATTGGTCTAAGTAATAGACTTTTACTCCAGATGTCAGTGGTTTGAGCCCAGTTGAGGGTTACTCTTTTTTTTTTCTTTAATTTTATTCTTTTTTTTTTACTGGAGCTTTTTAGCTCCAATGTTTATATTTATCAATATAAAGCATTTAATGAAAAACTGTAATATCAACCAAAATCTGTGAAAAGGTCCCTTTAAAATTAATATTAAATCAAGCACTTGGTAATATCTAACACATAACTTATCTATTGGTACTCAGAACATTGGCATCTGTTTGTTTCACAAACCTTTAATCTTGAAGTTCACATCGGCCAAATTATGCATACAAAATTATAATGCATGCAAACATCAGCTTTTGTAAATAAAATATGGCTAGACCACCATGAATACTAATCCTTCTAAATCAGTGATGACACAACTTTACGCCATTTGGCTGAGAAGTATAGCCAGCCTATTCAGAGAAGACTCGAGCCATCTATCACTTAATAACATTAATAACTACATCAATAGTATCAATTTAAAACATTTTTTATGAAACAGTTCGAACAGCTGCTGTCTCTTGTTAAATGTTGCTCCCTGTACTGGTGTGTTGTTCATTACTTCCGGTTCCATCACGTCACAAACCAATTCCTTTATCATGGGAACGTTGAAATCAAGATACAGGTTGTGCAGACTGCAGACGCATGGAAACAGTTGCTTTTTCACAGCACTCATTGGGCTTAAAAGGCAAGCATCCATCAGTGACATGCTGACATCTAAAAATGGCAGTATTTCTTTAACATTCGTCTAAGTGACTAAATTGCGCTGATTCCACTGATGCTAATTTGATTTCAATTTTATGTATATATAATATAAAGCCTACAAAACACAATATTTGTGTCTGTATTCACCATTAATGCAGCATTTAATTTAAATGCACTAGTAAAAAATACGTTTATGCATAGGGGATAAGCGAAATGAATATTTAAGATTTCAAATAAAATTAATAAAAACATCAGTTTATTTAAACGGATTTTTTTGTTATGAAACATCACATACATGCATGCAAACAACCTTCATTTATAATAAAACTTAATTTACATATAAATTTTAAAAAATGATAATTAAAGCGAGATTATATACGACTTTGTAAAATATTTATTAATTTATATAAAATGTGTAAAAACCTTATCCAACGTATATTTCAATATAAATTAAAATAAAAGTTAAGAAGAACGCGTGTCAAAAATTCTGAAATCGAAAATGTCTGTACAGTCGAATTCGCCAGCATGTAAATCATGCATGTACGATGTGAATCTAAATTAAGTTTAACGGTTCATTTTAAATTCCTACAACGATATCTATTCATACGACACACGAACACTAACTAAAAAGGCGAATGCTTCGATAATTGTAGTAAAATATGTATCTTCATCACAATCGGCTCGGGGCGCTAATTTGTCTTTGCTGCATTTAATAAAATTCGTCTTCCATGTATAATTTTTCTTGCCTATTTTGTGTTATTGTAACATATTTTATCAATATATTACAATTTAACCAATATATACAAAATCGTATAATCTCGCTTTAAAGATGTACCTAATCAAGCTTTAGACGTTACATTATATTTTAGACACTGTAAGGCACAATAAAGAGATTGGCAACAATAGTTCATTTAAATACTGTGTGGTCAGTTGATCTCGCACTAATAAGACTTATATTTCACAATTTACATGATATATTAACAAAAATCGTGATTTCAACACTCCAAATGCCTTATCTACTACAACCCACCATCTACATAGATGGTCATTGTAGGCCTGTTCCGCAGCATTGGAGGGATGTGGTAAAGGGGTCATCAGGTAAGTCCTTAACGGATACCCACTATTTCCCAGCAGATGACCCGCATCATTGTTGCTCGGATAGTGCTGGAAATTAAACTATTTTATTGAAAAGTTGCTTTGTCTATGATAAAACAGCAGTCCATAGGTAATGTTGTTGGATAAAGGATAGCATCTCAATAAGTTTCAACAACCTAGATGAAGTAGATTTTAGTTATCGTACATTAAACAAGACTATTGCCAAGCAATATATGTCCCCTACCGGCTCCACCATTGTCAGAAATTCCACCATTGTCAGAATTTTTTATTTATTTGTTGCCATAGCAACCAGATTTGTTGACGTAGTAACAAAATAAAATGACGTGCATAATGTCCATATTGCCATCTATCTATGTTTCAAGTTTCATGAAAAAATATTAAGAACTTTTAAAGTTATCGCAGGATCCAGAAAACCACCATTTTCAGCAGTATTTCTAGTATATTTGTTGCCAGAGCAACCATAGTTTTTGACGTAAGAACAAAATGAAATGACGTGCATAATGTCCATATTGCCATCTATCCATGTTTCATGTTTCATGTGTGACTTTTCTTCTCTCCCCAATCTGATTTTCAAGTAGGGCCGTTTTGACCAACTTAAAAACTGACGTTGGGTCGTATTTTTGACCAAAGTGGGGCCGTTTTGACCATTAATGGTTACGTTTTACCAACTTTTGGGTCGTTTTGACTAGGGGACGTTTTGACTTGGGGCCGTTTTGACTGTAAACCGACTGACGGACTGACGGACAGAGCGCAAACCATATGTCCCCTCCGGTGAAACCGGTAGGGGACAATAAATGTAACTTAAGACAATATTTCAAGATTATACGGATAGCTGCATCGGCTTACGCATTAAAGAACAGAAGCTTGATTACACTGTGCTCATAGTGGCGATTGTGGTAGTTAATGATGTTTGCGCATGTACATAAATAATCATTTATATTTGTAGTCAAAGATGATTAGCATAACGCTTAGTTCAACCTATTATGGTATTTCTCTGCTTTAATATCTAATTTAATGATAAGGTAATGAATCATAATACTGACTTTACTATTTACATTTACTTCATGTTGACGTCAACAACAGCCTGCACATTAATGTCATGGTATCCTTCAAAGTAAAATCTTTGCCATATACCTCAATGATGCCAAAATCTATAAAAAAAATTAAAAAGAATGCATTTACATGAGAGTGCTCATGTTCACATTACAAACACAAAAGAAGGGGACGAATGCATGTGAAGGAGTTTAAAAAAAAGCCACATCGATATTTAGAAATACAAACTTTGGTCTTGTAGAAGTTCAACATTAGCGGGTGGGGTAAATCAGTCGTCATTTATTGTCATCGATAAGTACACGTCAACACAAAATCAAATGAGTTTAACATAACTCATTTATAAAGCAACACAACGATTTATGATAACTTACAGTAATTATCATCGAAAGCTTTTATTCAGAAAAGATACAATGATTCATCCTTTAAATGTTTTGCTAAATCCAAGTCATGTGTTGTCAAATGCTAGGTAAACATAGGGTAACTACTCTAAAGTTTTTGGGTTAAATTCTACTTATTTGCTGTTTGAAAATCCATTCAATTTTATAATTAGAATTGTTGAAATCAAACGATTCTTCGCCCTATTTACATACCTACGTGACGGGATCAATAGCATGAGATCGCCGGCAAGTGGGAGACCGATCAAAACCAACAAACGCTCTGCACTGCCCCTACTTAGACGATATCTCGAAACAATGTTCTCATCTCTTGCGTTTTCGAGAACAATTCTCTCCCTAAAAAAAGCCTTGGCATTGCTATTTTTCGTCTTCTGTCATCGTCGATGAGAAAAAAGACCGCCATTACGTTTATTTACGGGTGCGCTTACCCAGTCGTATATTTATGTATAAAATTTATGTTATTTTAATTTACGATTTGCTTGATGAAACGCGATTTCATTGAAACATGGTAATTTATGTGAATCGTAATTTACAACTTGTCGTAAATCGTTGATGAAACGGCCCCCAGATGGCTTCTGATACTTATGTTCATCAAGAGTAATTATTTATTAAGTATATTTGAGTTCCAATTAAGATGACGTTGGATTGAGGTTAGAATTGCCTTAACGCGTTTATAATTGTCCTTTATTAACAATGGCAAATTATTTCTGAGTATAATTATATTAATGATCCCGTGTCAGTTTCAAAGATGGCTGTATTAAAAAAGATTTGTATTTCATACCAAAACTGCAAAACAAACGAACAATTCGATTCATCTCAACAACATAAATAAACACACCACTATTTTCCAGTGTTGGGATTCGAAGCTTAGACGATCGAGATTAAAAATACTTTCACCGTAAAACGATAATGCATAATATCATCAAGAATTCAACAACGTTTATTACTTTCAAATTAGAATAAAGTTCAGAAGAACAGTAAATATTTGAGGTCTACACAGTTAAAATGCTATTTTGAGTTGAAGTTTCATGCATAAGCAAACTATTCTAGATTCACAAATATGACGCTTCTGTATAGGCTAAATAATACTGGTAAACCCTAAGCTTGTCTATGTATTCAAAGTGTCAATGAAACTGGATTGGAAAGAGTGCGTTGAAATTCTACGTGAGCTGAAACGATAATTGGATTTTAAAATATCGAGATTGAAAGCAAGGATGTTTGAAAGATGACCATCATCAATTTCTGGAGATTACTTTACACGTTTTTTCAGTACAGACCAGCCATACAAGTATATGAAAGCAACATGTGACACGGTTATAAGGCTAAACACGTATCTGATATTCAATTTGTCGTACCGCTGCATTGATATCTGCCTGATATAACGTTGCAATATATATTTTACATTATCGGTTCAACAGGAAGTTCTTATATCATTCGATGTAGGTCATATTACTCGGAATCAACTATTAAGTAATCATTTTAGTTAAATCGATTCAGATTCAACAAAAAAAACTATTTGATACCAATATAAATATATTTCTAACACAACATGCAAAACAAACAATAAAACCATGTTTTACAAATATTAAGCGCAAGTTCTCATTACGTAATTATTAACATGTCAAACGACAAAAATCATATTTTTTTCCGCTAACAAAGCAGCTGTTTAAAGATTTTTTTCAATATTCATTTAAAATCGGGGACGTAGAGGTATGATAAACAGAAACACTGGTAACTGCCTAATCTTTTTGGAATATATCAGGCTCGGCACGAATAACATAACGGCACGGCAAGCCTCGCCGTTATATTATTTTAAGCCTTGTCTGATATATTACAAACAGATAAGGCAGTAATCTGTTATTCTATATATACAAGTTTTCGAATCAATATGCATTAAATGTAAGTAATGTCGATTTTGCTCTTGTAAGTAAAGCTTAACTAAGAACCCAGAATATATGAAAATACTATTAAAAACTGGTAATAAAATGATATGAAAATGTTGCAAAACAGATTTAAACATTACTACTTCTGTGACCTTATAGAGAAAATGCTGTGATATACTAACAAACCTCAAGTATCGTGAACTTTAAGAGTAAATCACATACGAGCATCAATGCCTGATTTCAATTATAAATAGTACATATAACTTTTATGCAAGCGTAAGAAAATATTAAAAATGTGTATGTAGCAAAAAACAACCAAATGTACTTATTTAAGTCAGGCTAAGCTGAAAGTTCTGCACATCAATACGATATCCGACTTAACAGTTTAATTATAAATGAATTAACATTAATCTAAGTGTCTAACACATATTTAAATACTTTGTATATGGTAGTATTCTAAGGTTAATTTGTTCGATTTATTGATGCCAATACAAATGCAAAAAAAAATGCACAGAAGAACAATTAATGAATATTTGTAACCAACAAAAAAATGTTGTGTTGTATATATATACATGTACTTATCTGAAAAAAAGCAAATGCGATTGCTCATACATGTAAATATAAGAAAGATTCAAATCTTGTATTTGATTTTAATATTTAAAATTGTAGCGTAATTGCGTATCGTTCGTGGAAAAAACACAGTAACCAACAAAGTTCATTTCTGATTTCTTTGCGTTTTATTTCTGCTTATTAACACAACACAACGTTTCCAAAATGTTTGTCAAATACAAGATACATGCGAAGCCCGCAATGGGCCCATCCCGCGAAAGCCAGCAATAATGCGACTTGTATGTTCGGCCGTTTAAGTAAGACTGTCCATAAATATAGATATAAACAACGAAAGCTTTGATAAGTGTTATGTGTACAATTCTGATTGGCTGTGTAACGTCACGTGTCTACATGTACAATTCTGACTGGCCGTTTGTTAAGTCACGTGTCTGCAACCTAAATATACGTATGCAACGGACACCTTACGAATACATACGGAAATGACCGAAGATTGACACATACGGTAAGCAAATATTCGTGTCCGGTAATTATAACCCGAGGCTAATGATTTGTTGATCCAGATGGCTGCCTATTTAAGATTGTATGAAATGTGGTACAAATTTCGATCATTATATAAATCCAACAATGCCCCAAATGTGCGTTTTGTGTGCGTTATGTTACACAACTTTCCCCCTTAATTTGATTTTTTTATATTTTATGATTTAAAAAAATCTTTTAAAATTTTACTATTGAATTACTAATTAAATAACAAAAACTACATTAATATAAACACACTCAAATGATGGAAAATATGCGGATAACAATATAATTTCCTTGACAAGCATCTCTGCTGAAATAAATAACATTAGTAATTGATATACAATTTAAATGTCAATCGAAATGTTGTGTAGAACATCATATGTTGATCGTTGGCCATCTGTACATCTGGTGTCGTCCATGTTGTCTTGAAGTTGTAGCTCGCGGCGAATACGATGTTTCATTGAAGTCATTGCCGCCGTCATGAAGATAAGCCGATTGTGGATTCGCCCGTGGCAATTGGAATGCGTTTATTGATTCAGCTCTGCTTTCCGATGTTTAACTTGCGTCGTCGATTGTCGTTTCCGTTGTATTCATCGTTGTTGTTGTTTTCGTTGTCGTTTGTACTTTTGTTGATGGCCCCAGCGTCTTCATTTCTCTCGGGACATTAAGATCTTCTATTGGCCATAATGCTCACGAGGTATTAACTATAGCAGTGTTCGCCTTGATGTCTTAGGCTTCGGAAGTATCATTCCAAATGCGTTATCTACGCACGTCAAACAGTTGAACGGCTGCATCTACTCTATAGTGTTTAACGTCATAAGTATTGTGTCCAGTGTTGCGTCACTTGTTGTCCTTCGAAATCTTCTGGCGTTGGTCTTCTTTTAGCGATAGAACCAGGTATTCACTTTGAGAGTAAACGCCGTGATGTTCCATTCTAATTATGTTGTTTGTTTCTTCTATTCGTTGTGGAAGGCGTTGTCTCGCGAAGTCGCTCTTCTTCGGCGTTGTCTTCAAATCTCGATATTTTTATCTGCGTCGTGGTGATACAAGTATCAGTTGTTCAAAATCATGGCAAACATTTATAAATATCCCCTTAGTTATTGTTAAATATCGTCATGACAACTTACTGTGATATCTTATTCAAAAAAATAAATTCTTTACAACGAAAAAAATATCAGTCAATTCCTCAAAACATACTTCGGATAAGTACATGACAGTTGGACATCTGACAAGCCATTTACTTAATATGACCTGTGTACCGCCTTAGGCATCATATTATTACTATTTCGACTATTTGGTATTTTTTCATTTTACGCACGTGCAGCCAGTAAATTTTTGACAGGCGTGCGCCACTTTATTGCCCTAGAGTAATGGGTAGTGATAGACGTACCTGTTCATATCATGATTTCATAAACCTCATCGTTACTACTAAAGTTTTGCCGTTGGGCATAGATTTATTGACATGTTTGACCTGTGCACTTGTAAAAATGCGCAAATATGACAGGGCATACTTTTATATATATGCATTCATAATATAAGAACACGTATCGGTATACTTCAAAATTCAGGTCTTTGCTCCTAATCGAACTACTCAAATAATTCTTATGCGACATCGCATCTTCTGTCCATAGCGTAATTTGCTTCGATGGCACAGGGATAAATTCTCTTACTCATGAGGACGCTAAGGTTATCAGAACCTCGGGCTCGGTATGTCCGAACGCTGATCAGTCAGCCGTGCTCATAAAATATAATTGTAACCCTTAAACAATTATATTAGAAATTTAATGCGTACATATCGTTATATTTTCACTGCGCTATACGCGTCAGATCGCATTAAATTCTTACTTAAAATTACTCAAGACCTTCAATATTACCGATATCCTACATATATTTGCATCAACACAATGACGTATATACATATTTTCATAATATTTTTTTTTTGTGTGTCTGCCCTATTCATATTCGCAATCAACATTATTTTTCTTATTTCCTATTTTCTTTCTTTTACAATTCGGAAAATATTTTTAAATTTTCCAATAATTTTATTTATTCGTCCTCTTGAATTTTCTTTATCATTCTAATAAACAAAACCCGCCTTATTTTCTTTATTAAAATAATAAACAAAACTGTCTTAAATAATCTAAATTCCTAAGTTCTTAATTCTGCCAATGTAAAATTACTAGATAAATTCATTGAATATTTTTTTATATTTGCTCCTTCAAATCATTCCAACAATATAAAATGTATTGGTATGCAAAAAAACCCATATGTCCGCACATAATCCTATATTCTAACAATACTAAAAATATATATAAAAATTCTTTAAATACTCTCTGTGTGTACACCTTTAATTTAATGATCTCCATAACTCATAAAAATAATGTAAAACTCAAATATCTCTTTTTATTCTCAATTCACCGCTATTTATAAAAATGTACCGATAAATGCAAAATTGGCATGATTTTTATATTTGCAAAATTTGTTCGTACATAATTTATTATCATCATTATTATTTTAAACATCTTACTACATAAAATTCTTAAAAACAATTCTTAAAAATGTCGTTGTCATGACGCCTTTTACTTTCATTTTCTACTTTATAAATTTTGAAATTCCCTCTCCAAGTTTGCCCTAATTGTTTTAAACAACTGACCTGAATTCATGTCGCGTTGTGGTTGTGATGTTTTCATTTTCTCGGCACGTGATCGCACTTGTGATCGTACTTCGGTCGTATCCATGGTACACGGCTCCATAAAATGTACTGTGTAGCGTAATTGCGTATCGTTCGTGGAAAAAACACAGTAACCAACAAAGTTCATTTCTGATTTCTTTGCGTTTTATTTCTGCTTATTAACACAACACAACGTTTCCAAAATGTTTGTCAAATACAAGATACATGCGAAGCCCGCAATGGGCCCATCCCGCGAAAGCCAGCAATAATGCGACTTGTATGTTCGGCCGTTTAAGTAAGACTGTCCATAAATATAGATATAAACAACGAAAGCTTTGATAAGTGTTATGTGTACAATTCTGATTGGCTGTGTAACGTCACGTGTCTACATGTACAATTCTGATTGGCCGTTTGTTAAGTCACGTGTCTGCAACCTAAATATACGTATGCAACGGACACTTAACGAATACATACGGAAATGACCGAAGATTGACACATACGGTAAGCAAATATTCGTGTCCGGTAATTATAACCCGAGGCTAATGATTTGTTGATCCAGATGGCTGCCTATTTAAGATTGTATGAAATGTGGTACAAATTTCGATCATTATATAAATCCAACAATGCCCCAAATGTGCGTTTTGTGTGCGTTATGTTACAAAATATATAATTATAAAGACAACATATCAGAGTAGTATGTCGTTATTTAAAGCCTTATTTAAGCTAAAATCTCGATCAAGTTGGATGTTGTCGGATTTTGTCAAACGCATTATTGCCATTTGGATTCAAAATCACTAATTTGGTGTGCTGAAAGCGTAGTAGTCCGTTTATTATCCTATTCATTGATCATGCTTTTTTGTGTCATCAATAGAATGCACTAAATAAGACATTTTACAATTGTTTTGTAAAGTTTTGTTTAAATGAACATATTAATCACCCCATTGTTATTTTGTTCAAAATTACATGAAATGACATTTCTCACTATTTAAAAAAGGTTCATTTAGGGAATAATTTGAAAGTAAATAATTTGTCAGTGTAATTTGGTGTATAATTTGATATTCAATCTATTATAAAATTCAACCAAAATTGCTTTAAAAATGAAAGGTAAAAGTTGTTTTCCATTCCTCGTCACTTATTAAAGGGCCCATTTTTATTTCATTTTGATCCGCATTCCGGGCGTTAAATGACATTCATTGCCTGGTTGTATGAAGAATCTTTTCATTTTTGAAAGGGTTTTTATAATTTTCTTTTAAATTGTGTACCTTGAATGAAGTAAATAAAGCACTATTCATGTCTTGATATAGAAAAATGTCAATTGTAAGACAAAATGCGTCATATATTTCATTTAATGTTTAAAAATGTCGATTACTGTTGTTTATGTATTAATAAAACACCGCTTTGTATTGTAGGATTTGAAAAAGATGCCTTTACCGCTATGCATATTCACTCGTTATGAAAAGTGGAACGTAAAATATGGTTATGCATTTGATGTTTGGTTTTTTTTTCAAAAAAAGGTCAAATAGTTCTTTGTTTTCTTTTCCAAAAAAATGGTTATATTTGTAGTTAAATTGTGTGAGTAATGTTTTCAACAGTTTAGAAGCTTGTTAAACTTTACATACGGAAGTAAACCTTTACCCGATAAAAGTTTCTCGATTTAAGTTCATACACACACATACAGACACGGTCACCGCAATAAAAATCATACCAGATCAGGAAAAATTGTCAGTTTGTAACTTTTTCACTTTCTAACATTTGACGGAAATCAATTTAAGTTTCTTCATAAATTGTAATTTTAAATGACGTTTACAGTAAACAAGAAAACATCTAATTAAAACAATACAATTGGCGTGAACATATTTTGTTAATAAACTGTAAATAATAAAACGACCAATATAATCGCCTCCATTATATGCTAATACCATTTGAGAGTGTAATATTAATTAAAATATATTAATGCAATCAACGCCGTTTGTCGAGATATGTAAACGGTTTAAACAAAAAAGTTACAGGTCGTGACAAGTTTTCGTTATAAAATGGTCATGGTTTAACACGCTAAGTAAATGAGCAATTTGTAATGTTTACATCATATACAACACTATTGTTGTAGAGAAAAAGATCTTTTACAGATATTGCTGTATGATAACAATTCATCTTTTTTTAATATTTGAAACTGTAAAATACCCATTTAAAATACTGAGGACAGAATATATTTTGTCGGAGCGTCAAGAATAAGTGTATCGAATGAAACAATGTTTTATAGAACTTAAAGACGGAGTGACAATGATTTAAAAAAAATGAAGATGTAAAGGTTAATCTCAATTTTAACAACAAAGTGTTCGTTTGCGAAATGTAATTTACTAGACATGTGCAAATATTGCCATTCAGGATTTACATATAACATGTTTAAAGAAGCGTTTCTTCATCTTAAAAAGCACAATAAGCCAAGTATTACATACACGCAATGTTTATTGACCAATTCCATGCACAATGTGTCGTTGATTATATAAATGGTATTAAATCGACATTGTTAGAAGTGAAAGATCTTGCATTTGGACAATTTTCAAAACTTACTTTTTGTCAAGTATTTTGAGTGTTCAGAAATTAAAAAAACAAACACCATTTTTCTCGGTTGATCAATGGCAAAAGTAAGTAAATTAATGTTTAATAACATTAAATGAAGGGGTTGGTCGCTGCAACATTATTGTTGCATTTGACAGGCACGCTTGTGATGGCATCAATCTGTCTGAAAATGTCAATTGGAATTTTCAATTTTACCAAATCAAAGAAAATTATTGATACTTTGTATTTTGTTGTCAGACTTTTCATAATACAGATCTTTGCCATTATCTGGAGCAGCTTCAATCTTGTTAGTGAATATCTGAGCTTATGATACATAAAAATATTTTTTACTGAAACTAATGTGGTTTGTGTAACATAATTATAAAACATGGAACATGTCAGTGTTTGCCGCATGATTTTTCTTCTGCTTTCATGAAAAACTATTTTGGCACTGGTATGTGTATACAATGTTAATTTTCATTTGTATGCCGTAGTTCTTTGTACATAGTCTCAGTTCTCAGATTGTATTAGTTATGAGATTATTTGAATAATTAAATGCACCATATGAATATCATTTTCAAAATTTTTTCTAACACAGACATATTTGTTACGACAATGAATTGCATGTTGATAAGTGCATCTTCAATTGTGTCTATTTATCAAGATGAGACATTTATTTTATTGTACTTTTTTATTTTATTGAAAGGAATCATATACAAAAAGTACAAACACATGCATTAGAAGTGGTGCTGTAGAGCTCTCATCAACATTTAACAATTGCATAGTGTTGCATTCAAAATTATATTGTAATGCTGTGCTGCTGACATTTTTTATTAAATCATGCAAAAAGTGCACAATATAAACTGGAATACACAAAAATATAGTCATGTTTTATAGGTCGAATTGAAATCGAACCAGACCATTTATATGGTTAACTCAAATGGTCAATTACCCCACAGATTCAACTAATACATATTAGATAATTTGATTTATTTTAGTGTTTGATATCAATATGCTAGTGAATAATAGTTAGGTACATTGAAATTAACAGATGCGTAACACAAAAGCAAACGTACACATACATTGGACCATAAACTTCAAAAGCAAAACGAGTTCTGTTTTAGGTTTCAAAAGTATTGAAACTCACTCGTTTTTGTATTGTTTGTAAATTGTATATGTATTCAACACAATGCATATTACAACAAATTGCTTATCTTACGATATTAAATCAACCAGTTGATCCGTTTAACTTGATGCAAGATATAAAAAATGATTTGGTTATGTTCCTCTTTCGCGCGCTTTTTAGCAAACCGATTGCAACAAAAGCCCGAAAACATATATCTGTTTCAAGATTTTGTTTTTTTTCTCCAGCAGCTGGAGTTTCACTTCTTTATATATGTTATTACAGTATTGCAAAAAGATACATATAAAGTACAAAATATAACAAAACAATACTATACAAGTATAGATTAAAAAAGAGAAAATCAGTTATATTTAAGAATTGAATGGCATTTTTCTGCATTTCATCGGTATATGAACTGTCGGGAAAGAATGCTATTCAATTCTTATAATTACAACACAAAATGATCTTAAAGCTGAAATTCTATCGTGGTAAGAGTCATACAAGTCTTTTTTAATCTTGCGTATGAATATATTTTCAGTTTCGGTTTCATCTCCGTCAAACGGGTATATCGTTGAAGTTCGCGCAAAAAATATAACTTCATTTCGCTATTGACCAATAAAAAACAACGCCGTTGAGTTTCGCGCAAAACATAACGTCATTTTGGTAACTTGTTTATGACCAGAAAGTAGCGCCATGAATATTCATGTTTAAATTTGCATACGAAGTGGGTTCGTCGGAAAATGAAAAACCGGTCACGTGAACAAATTTTCCAATCAGAATGCAGCATTTATATGAATGGGACGGAAGTTGTAAATATTTCGAGATTTAAGAAAATAACTAAACAAGGGACGATTTACATTCATGTCAAAGGGCCTTTAAAAGGATATTCAAATAAAACCCAGACCACATGACGTTTGTGCTCAGTGACTTGCGGCTTTTGCAAATATAACAAACGCACCCAATATAGTCAATGTCATAAAGAATATAAACAGCAGAACATCCATTGAAGCCACGATATCGATCCAGTTGACATCTTCAAAAACGATTGCTCCAGCATTGTCTTTGACCTTGTTCATGTTTTCTTCCGTGTTATCATGAGGCAACACCGATTGGATGCGTGTGCATGTCTTGCATCTTAGTATTTTGGCTAACTTATGGACAAATAAGAAGCCTTTGTCGATATGGTGGTCCGTCGTGCTCCGAGCAGCTAATCGCGCTTCCACAAGACAGAGAACCACAATTAACGTGCTTGCAACCGTCATAAGAATCAAGTAAATGGACAGCAAAGAGACGCTATCGGAATTCTTGGGCAATGACGAGGCGACGATGGTTAGAAACACGGCCAGTGAGAGGAAGAGCGTAACGGAGTAGCTGGCACGCTCACCCGATGTTATGGGAAGCACGAACGAAAACGTGTTCAGAAAGGACAGGAGAACGACTGGGACGATTACGTTGATTATATAGAATCCAGGCTTCCGTTTTAATTTGATCTCAAACACAACAGCTGATTCGTCTGTGTTTACTTCCCTGTATCAATGAAATGAAAATAAAGGGACATGTATGTTTTCCCAATATTTCACAATTATCTGTGCATTATTAAGGATATACCGAATCACATTTTAATATTGAACAGCCAATATATTCCATATAAAAAATAACAAAAAAGAAGAAGTTTTTACATGTCAGTGGTTTTGACATGTTTTGCATACGTTTTTATAAATATTTTGATGATCAGAAAGCAAACTCAAAATAATGTTCGTCTATGCATAGAGGAACGCTCAATTATCTATAGTTACTCTCTGGGATATCTACTATTGCTATTGTTCATTATTCGATCACTTTCACTTATTCAATTATTCGTCATCGACAACAAAATGGCTTAAAATTTGTGAGGATAAATTCAGGTTGAAGATTGAAACTGTAATATTTGAAAGCTCTAAAACTGGAATAAGACTGTTGTTATTAAAAAACGTATTTAATTCGTATTAATGTGGTATTGTTTGCTATATTGTACCATAATGTACCATACGGCCTGCATTTACTAAAAGCCTTTTAATTTAGCTGATTTACCTGGCGGCTGTGGACTGAATGTCCCACATACTATTTGGCATGTAATCGGACAAAATGATGTTTTCACCGCCTCGATTAATGTCAACATCTGTCTTTGTATAACTCCATGCAGTAAACTTCAAATTACACGTTTGGACGTCGAATGGAAAGTACCGAATTTCTACGTCACATGTTGACTCGAGCACCTTAAAATAACCTGGACATCGTAAAAAGTAGTAAACATACTAATGAGTAGATTGAATAAAAAAATAAACATATTCTTGCTTGTATATATATTTAGCATTTTACAAAACAATCAAAATAAGACAATTCGAGCAAGTTGAACTCCACAATAAGTTATTTTATTTCATCTGATAATAATTGCATATGCTATATATTTTATAAATTACTTGTATGCTTGTAAAAATGTATAGGGTACGCTCTAGTTAATAATTGTTATATTCGCTCATACGCATAAGTAGTTAAAATCTTTAACAATGTGTGTGATTAAATCCCATTAATAAATACCTGATACGGATACCAAAATACTTCCCCTGTATTTCGCACATATACATTAAGGTAAGATGATCCAAGGCCAGTAAAAGAAGCAAAGGAATTTTTCAGTGAAATGTCTGGCTTCCATATGTCATCTTGGGGCTGTTAGATACCAGACATATATTATCAATATTTAGACGATAACAGTGTTTGTAATTACTTGTTTAAGCTTGGCGGGTACATGCAGGCATAGTTATTGATGTATTAACGGTCAAAGGATAGATAAATTTGATAATAACAATGATAACAAACATTATTCAAATCGTCGGAATTGTTATAAAAACGTTGAGTCCGGTGTTTTTCTTTTCTTTTTATGATACGTTTTATTGTTTTATAAATTATTGGCTTAAGAAAATGACGACGATTAATACAGTTACATTTATAAAATACTTACGAGAAAAATACTGTCGATTCCGTTAAACTGTGAACTGTTCCATTGAAGGTACTCGTCAATCCATACCAATGAGAGGAAACCGGCTGTTTTTAATGCTTCTTTCGCTTCATCGAACTCGATAACAGCTGAAAAGAAGAAGTAGTAGTAGAAGAAGTAGTAGTAGTAGTAGTAGTAGTAGTAGTAGTAGTAGTAGTAGTAGTAGTTGTAGTAGTAGTAGTAGTAGTAGTAGTAGTAGTAGTAGTAGTAGTAGTAGTAGTAGTAGTAGTAGTAGTAGTAGTAGTAGTAGTAGTAGTAGTAGT
Organism: Dreissena polymorpha; assembly: GCF_020536995.1. Classification (NCBI taxonomy): domain Eukaryota; kingdom Metazoa; phylum Mollusca; class Bivalvia; order Myida; family Dreissenidae; genus Dreissena; species Dreissena polymorpha. Next base: position 88,644,137 of record NC_068362.1, read on the forward strand.
AGTAGTAATAGTAGTAGTAGTAGTAGTAGTAGTAGTAGTAGTAGTAGGAGTACATGTAGTAGGAGTACATGTAGTAGTAGT